>NC_061822.1:45240518-45248018 GCF_019202785.1 Penaeus chinensis | reverse complement strand
AATATTTACAAACCTTTTGCACTCGTTAGCGTGAATAAATCCTTCCTAGCTCTTGTGCTGTATAGCATAGACTGCATGATATTTTGACCTGACTTGACCTCCCTTGTTTCTGTTCACCTGTTCTCCCTTGCCCTGTGGTCATCGCGTGCCTCTCCTTTCTTTCTTATACTCCCTCCTGTCCCTTTCTAATGCAGACCAGAAGATGAAATCCAGGATTTCAAAACTGCCTCATTTTCAATATATATAGTTTGTGCATTGTGGGGTTTTCTACATAGTATCAGCACGGTAGATACTGTGTGTGTGTGTATATGTGCACACGCACACACACACACACACACACACACACACACACACACGCACACACACATATATATATATATATATATATATATATATATATATATATATCAGGTTCACTTGCGAAAACACTCATTCTTGCACTCTAATGAGGTCAGTATAATATATATATATATGCATATATATATATATATATATATATGTGTGTGTGTGTGTGTGTGTGTGTGTGTGTGTGTGTGTGTGTGTGTGTGTGTGTGTGTGTGTGTTTGTGTGTGTGTGTGTGTGTGTTCTTCATTAAATCTCCAAGAAAGGGAAACAATAGCATACCCTCACCCTCCATCAAACTACCAAATGTTTGCCAGATTTTGGAAGCACTAATGTCTGTCACCGCATTCAATTCAGTGTTTCGCAGTAGAAGTAATCCTCTGTCTATACCATCCATGTCTTTCTCAA
This sequence comes from Penaeus chinensis, assembly GCF_019202785.1. Taxonomy (NCBI): domain Eukaryota; kingdom Metazoa; phylum Arthropoda; class Malacostraca; order Decapoda; family Penaeidae; genus Penaeus; species Penaeus chinensis. The sequence goes on along the minus strand of NC_061822.1, from coordinate 45,247,268 downwards.
GCACTTGGTTTGGAATAAGTACGGCAAAAGGAGCTACAGAAGGGGCAGCTTTTTTGTGGTACTCTTTGCGGATTTAAAGCCTCAAAGTTTGTCAGTACCGTCAGAAATGTTAAATCTTTTCAAAATCTGCGTTACTCCCTCTGTGTAAAAATCAAGACGCCTTAAACTAAAAGTATCCAAAAGTTATTTGTCAGTGTCTTCACAAAACGGTTACTCCGAGATACATCTTTTCTAATGGAACATATTTTGCTGGGTCTCTCGCTCTGATTGATCTCGAGTAGCTCGGCTTTAAGTTGCCTTCAAGTAAAGTATACAGACAACTGAAACCCTATTGTATACATTTTTGGATCTTCAGCTTGCATCTCTGTTTAGATAATTAAAGATGGGCAACATATGGCTAGGAAATTCTAAATATAATCTACTAAATGGGTTAGGCTTCTCAAGAACAGACTCAGCTGGCAGGAGTTTCAGGGCAGGTAATTGTTTAAGGAATCTTTTCCCCAAAATGTGCAGTGACAATCATCTGGTTTGATGTAATATTTCTAGTGGTTTTACGTTCGTGAATACTAGATATTTTTAAAGGTTGTGGTCTTCTTTGGTGACAAAAAGTAGCTATAAATTTCATGGGTTATATCTATCTTGGTAAGCATGCGCATACATATGATGCGCAAAGATGAAAGAAATGACTTAAAAATCTCATATACACTTGGTTGTTGTTTTTTATGAAAGTGTCTGATGAGCTCCTATCATCACACTAGCCCCATTCAGTCACAATATGTTTAAATGAAATATTTCCATCAAGAAACACATTCATAAAAACTGTTGGCACTGGCTCGTCCTTGGTTAACAAATGATAAAAACGAAACTTAATGCTTTCAAAGGTATCAACTCAAGCAACTGGGGTACGTTGACTATCAGGGAAAAGCGGTTTTCTATTAGAAGACTTTGAGACAAAGAACATTTTTTTTTTCACAATAGCAGTGCAATGACCAGTTTATCGGCAGCTGGAAATGGGAAATTATGCATTTCGGCTTCCTTCACTTTTCTCTCTCTGTCTCTCCCTACTAACATTTGGCATATCAGAGACGCGCACTCTCAGCAATCTTCTATTTCTTTTCTATTTCAGATTTACCGGATTTCCCCTTCTAGAACGGCACGCCTTGCAGTGGAAACAAAGAGGGCCTTTGATTCTACTCTATAGCCAGCCTTGGAAGTTCTGATCGGTTCCACAATTATTAGTATGTTTTTGTGTGTATGATGGCGTTTCCGCATGTATGCAATAGCTATTGGTATGGGTGCAACTGCCATCCTTCTTCATTGAAAACTGACGATTTCCAAATTTCCGGTTGATTTACGTCATTTGGACATGTACTCCATGAGACAGGGACCGTCATACCCCCCTCCCTCCCTCCTCTCTCTGTCTCTTTCCTCCCTTTTTTACTTTTACCCAAGATGGCTCATTCTAAATATCTTGCAATGAAAGACCTGGTAGTGTTGGACGCCTCAGTTCTCCAACCTACCATTTCCCGGATACTTGCATGAAGGAATATGTCCTTAGATGTAGGCTTCACAGGTTTTGTGCCTGTGGCATGAGGTGAGGCAGTGAGTCCATCCGAGAGATAGGGAGGTGGAACATACAAGTCAGATCCTGCACAGCAACCTCCTGCTGACTCATGACCTGTGTCAGCTGGCAGTGGTGGCTGCTACTGATAGCTGCAGCTATGACTTTCACGAGCAAGTTTAGCAATCTCGAGTATAGAATATTACTTGTTCAATGTGTAAACAAGTCATATATGTTAAATGTACATTGCAAATTTCCATGTTTTCTGTCGGGTTGCATGAAGATAATTCCTTTGTCATCGTTTTTGAAGCTTTTATTCCTAAAACATTATGTTTCTTAATGATAGTGGGTCACATAACAAGTGTGGAAATACATACAAACAACACATGTGATAAACTGAAAGAAACATGAATAAGAATAAATATCTTCATAACGCAGATGTATTTCACCGGTTTCTAATATATCTTTGTCTTTGGAGAGTTTATATTATTTCTTTACCTTTGACTAGTTGAAACCGGTCAAATATTCTCTTGCGCTGTGAAGATATCCAGTCTCATTCACACCTGTTTTACATTTACAGACAGTCAGAGAGATACAGAAAGAGAGGGAAAACACAGAGAGTGGGGAGACGGATAAAAAGAGGGAAGGAGAGTGAGAAGACAAACAAACACACACACACACACACACACACACACACACACACACACACACACACACACACACACAGAGAGAGAGAGAGAGAGAGAGAGAGAGAGAGAGAGAGAGAGAGAGAGAGAGAGAGAGAGAGAGAGAGAGAGAGAGAGAGAAGACCAAACGGCGGGCACTAGAACAATCCCAGTTTGAAAAATGAGTTACATAGTAATAAAAACAACAAGAAATAATGATGATGGTGATAGTAATAATAACAATAATAGTAGTAGTAGTAATAACAATAATACGAAGAATATAACATATGATAATATGATCATAGTAATGGTAATGATAATAATGAGGAGAATGACAAAGTTACAATCTTCTTTTATCGAGGGCGAAATATACATGTTCAGTCTTATCATCAAAACTAGGTTCGGTGGCCGTAATGTATAATTCTGAAATATATATCTTTTAACACAGGAATCATTAAAAGGGACTTCTCTCTGCCCCCCCCCCCCCCCACACACACACACGCCTCACCCCCTTCCTTTTTTGTTCTTTGAGCGTAAACAATACAAGGGGAAACTGTTTTGTTGAAGTATTTTCGCCAAAAAAAAAAAAAAAAATAATAATAATACAAAAATAAATAAATAAACGGTAGCATATGCCCTATCCAAGAATTAACTGCAAGGTTATATGCCGCAGGTGATGCCTTGTGATAATATTAATGAAGTAAATTTTCATCGGGATCCCTTGGTGCCCGAGGAATTACTGTATTCAAAGATCAACAAAATTATACAAACGTGAGATTTCTACAGTAACAGAATAACAAACAAGCAGTGTTAGATATAAGTGTCAGTTATCACACCTCGATCAATACACTGCGATATTTATATAAACAGTTACGAAACGTTGCTAATAATCGAGTAAATATAGCGTAAATCCGATATATACCAAATGTATTTCGAAATTCGGTTGATAAAATATTGGAAATATTTGCTCATGTTATCCTGGTAGATAACATGTCTCCATCGTGTTATGCCATCGGCGTTATTTAGTTCAGTAATATATTGTGTTTGTTCTTAAGGGACGAGAGCTTTGGACATTATAGTGTAATGGATACGTTGATGTCAAAATTACAGTTAAATATGTAATAAATTTCCCTTTTGCAAATACTTCCGGGGGAATTTTGGGAGATATTCCACTAAAGTTATAATCATATCAGAAGTCAGAAGTCAATTACTCAATCTTCCTCGCATCTTATAGGAGTTATGGACACTTCCCTTCATGGATACATACATTAAGAGTGGTAAGACAAGTGACACGTACACTGGTTTTCCTGCTCTAAAATGATGTCGTTTTGTAACGATAAATTATTAATGTAACGCGGAATCTGCTCGTCAGACCGCAATGGGTCATGTTCGTCTTATTATAATAGTAATTTAAGTAAAAGTAACAGACAAGTATACACTTAAAACAAATGCTGAAATACAACAATATCATAATTATGCTCGGCAAGAAAATAAACAAAAATAGCCGATGAAGTCATAAATGTCTGCACGCTATTATCGCGTAGTCAGCTCACTAGTGGTAAGTCATGAAAAACGCAAATGAGAAACAGTAAACCGAATTGTGCCGATTGGAGGAGAGAGAGAGAGAGAGAGAGAGAGAGAGAGAGAGAGAGAGAGAGAGAGAGAGAGAGAGAGAGAGAGGGAGAGAGAGAAAGAGAGAGAGAGAGAGAGAGAGAGAGAGAGAGAGAGAGAGAGAGAGAGAGAGAGAGAGAGAGAGAGAGAGAGAGAGAGAGAGAGCGCGCAAGAGAGAGGAAGAGAGAGAAAATGCAAGAGAGAGAGAGAGAGAGAGAGAGAGCGCGCAAGAGAGAGGAAGAGAGAGAGAGAAAATGCAAGAGAGAGAGAGAGAGAGAGAGAGAGAGGGGGGGGGGAGATAGAGAGAGAGAGAGAGAGAGGGGGGGTAGGAAGAGAGAGAGAAATATATATATATATATATATATATATATATACATAGAGAGAGAGAGAGGGGGGGGAGAGGGAGAGAGAGAGAGAGAGAGAGGGGGGGGGGTAGAGAGAGAGAAACATATATATATATATACATAGAGAGAGAGAGGGGGGGGAGAGGGAGGGGGAGGGAGGGAGAGAGAGAGAGAGAGAGGGGGGGGGAAGGGAGATATATATATATATATATATAGAGAGAGAGAGAGAGAGAGAGAGAGAGAGAGAGAGAGAGGGGGGGGGGGGGGAGGGAGGGAGGGAGAGAGAGAGAGAGAGAGAGAGAGAGAGAGAGAGAGAGAGAGAGAGAGAGAGAGAGAGAGAGAGAGAGAGAGAGAGAGAGAGAGAGAGAGAGAGAGAGAGAGAGAGAGAGAGAGAGAGAGAGAGAGAGAGAGAGAGAGAGAGAGAGAGAGAGAGAGAGAAGAGAGAGCGAGAGAGAGAGAGAGAGGGACAGAATGAAGGGACAGAAGGGAAGGGAAGAGAAGAGAGACCTTGGTAGTGCAGTTGTGTTGTTGGATACCAAGCTCTCCCGGTTACCATCGAGGAAGCGAAACGTGGAAGAAGATTCACCAAGTACGTAAGAAAAGAGTCAATACAAAGAGGTGAATGTTGATCTACTCGAGCGATAAAATCATATTAAATGTCAAATATAATATTCCTACTTCAGCCATCGCCTTTATTCAGGAGCATTGTCAGAGAGAGGGGAAGGGCTCCTCCTTCCCCGCTTCCTGAATGGAAGCAAGGAGCCATGTTTGTTTATGTTCTTCCCTTGGAGATCCCTCGGCGCTCCTCGTCTCCCTCGTGTGTGAGTCTCCTAGCTCTGTTTCCCCCCTTTTTTCTTTCGGATATGAACTCATGTCCTTCCTTGGCTTGAGGGACAAGAGACTCCCGTAGGCGACGTGGGCGGGGTTCGGAGAGGGACGACTCTCTTTTGGGGGGGCAGGGATGAGAGGCCTTTGGGAAGGGATAAGATTTTGAATGAATTTCTTTAACTCACCTTGGACCTGAGGATTATTTATAAAAATCTGTCAGGTGAGGAGTCACGTAAACGATTTTTGAGCAAACAGTAGGAGAGTTCAGAATGTGGGCGTTCTCGTTTTACTTTGGGAAAAACAAAGCCAGGGAATGTAGAGACAGTCATAAGCCTACTCGTACTTGCGGTGAAAAACACTAGATATGCTGACGAGAAATACGAATTAAACAAAGTATATTGTTCTTAAATGGCAATAATAAAAGCTTTATCATAGGATGCAAAGAACTCAAAAGGGAATATATTGTATGAAATGCCAAGAGGCCTGTCTTTGTTCACACTAGGTACCTTGGAAGAATTGTATTGATTTGTGATTTATGAATTCCTTTACTTTCAGACATTTTATTGCAAATTATTTATTCTATGATGATAGTTTGTATATTATCACTTGTAATAAATTAGTTGTTATTATTTTCAGGATGTATATGCCTATATATAATATGGTATAGAAAACAGAGTTGATTATGGTTTTAAATGCACCTAAGTTAAGTTGAGGATTTTCAGGGTAATAAGATCAATGATATAGAAAGGAATGTATATTTGTTTTTTGTATTCTTTTTATCTATTTATTTAATTTTAAATATACTTTACTTATTCTTATCATTTTACTTAATTATATAAGAGAGAGAGGGTGGGAGATGGGTGAATGGTATTATATGTTCCTGAAAATGTTCATCAGCTTAGTCAACATATGCTTTCATTACATTCTTAAATGTCCAATATAACTATAATCATATTTTGACAATTAGTGTCATCCCCTCCATACACCAGAAATAAAGAGATTTGGGAAGTCTGGAATTTTATAAGGATAATGTAGTCACTAAGCATTTTCTGGTAAATTTCTAAAATCATTCCACGTTTCAGTAATTTTATTGTTTCATGCAGCCAACTTACCATGCAGTAATTACTCCTTGTTTGAATCATTCATCATGTAATTTGCATGAATCTCATTTTTTTTTTCCTTTGTGAATGATAGAAGTGAAAGTATTGCTAGCTGTATATGAAGTCACCCCACCCCTCTAAGATTAAGTCCCAATTACTCCAGCCACTCCTGGGAATCCATAAATAAAACCTTCCTAACCCAGAGCTTTGCCCTCAGACCACACCCTGTTGCTGTACAACCCTGTTAGGGGCTTATCCCCCTGATCACCCACCCTCTCGCCACGGACTTACTATCCTCACTGACTTGCCGTGACCTGTTTTCTTCATTTGTGACTTTATTGTATAGGCACTTTGGTCCCCTTTCATAGTTTCAATTTCATACCCATATGGTATAAGGTATACTTTGCCTGTAAATAGCTGTGACTTCTGTATGCCCTTTGGGCACTACCCAAGGGGAAGGTTGATGGGGGGCTTCACCCCTCCAACACTGTCTGACAAACATTGTCTTCACCTCGGTATGCATAGCAAGACAGAGCTGAAACTCGGGAGCAACAAGTGGAATTGGGCTGTGAGCAGCACTTTCTATGATATTTTCCCTTTATTTTGGGGGTTACCATTTGGGTCTACATATAATTTCTTGT
>NC_061822.1:45228018-45233018 GCF_019202785.1 Penaeus chinensis | reverse complement strand
ACTCCAGCGTAAGCTTTTTATTTGAATTTCATATAGCATATTGATTTATAGTTTTGAATGACATTTACTTAATCTTCCTCTGTCGTGCATCTAGGGCACCCACTTCTGGCCTTGTCTCTGGTGGATCCAGTAGCTTGGTGTCACTGGATCCACAGAGACATGGTTGGCTTCGAAATGCCTAACCTTCTTGATATTGCAGCTCTTGACAGTCCCTCAGAGTAAACCATAATTATGAAGCTATGAAGGGTATATGGGGTATCCATTGTTAATATTTCCATGATATGAGGCCCTAGCCAATTCAACTGGAAAACACTATTCAAACACACAGTATGGAATTTCATCTGTTCCAAGCTTTGAAAACAACAAGTTCCAACATTTCAGTTTCAACTACTCCATAATAAAGATATTTTTACACACACACACACACACACACTCTCTCTCTTTCTTTCTTTCTTTCTTTCTTTCTTTCTTTCTTTCTCTCTCTCTCTCTCTCTCTCTCTCTCTCTCTCTCTCTCTCTCTCTCTCTCTCTCTCTCTCTCTCTCTCTCTCTCTCTCTCTCTCTTTCTTTCTTTCTTTCTTTCTCTCTCTCTCTCTCTCTCTCTCTCTCTCTCTCTCTCTCTCTCTCTCTCTCTCTCTCTCTCTCTCTCTCTCTCTTTCTTTCTTTCTTTCTCTCTCTCTCTCTCTCTCTCTCTCTCTCTCTTTCTTTCTCTCTCTCTCCTCTCTCTCTCTCTCTCTCTCTCTCTCTCTCTCTCTCTCTCTCTCTCTCTCTCTCTCTCTCTCTCTCTCTCTCTCTCTCTCTTTCTCTCTCTCTCTCTCTCTCCCCCCCCCTCCCTCTCCCTCCCCCTCTCCCCCTCCCCCTCCCTCTCTCCCACTCCCACTTTCACACCGATAAACCCATCCATTTGCTCACTCACTCACCTGCACACTTACAAACTCACATATACAGTAGTTGTATGTTTATATAGGGAGGGAATCTAATATTAAAGGTTTTGATAATCAACCAGTCTTTTTCCAAACTTGCTTCAGATTGATGCTGTTGTTGTCAACATGAGTATGGAGCCCAACCTCAGAGTTTCTCAAAAACCAAGTCAGCATGAATGGACCATTAACCTACGACCAAACACCCCTCTCAGGGTGGTTTCGCTTGTTCATGATGCCCATAGGACTCACTTTGCCATCTCAGAAGTTACACAGATTGACAACCACCGACATATTCATAAGTCTTATGAGCCAGAGAATAATCAGGAGTGGATAAACCCTGACATAGAGGCAGTGCTTCCACCAGACATGCCTGTGCAGGAGTACAAAGTCACCATCATCTTCAAAACAGCCATATATGGAACATTCAGGCAGGCCGTTATCTTCGACTTTGGCACAGAGCCAGTCTTAATGCAACGGTTGTGTGTGGATGTGATCCCAGTAGAAGACCTAAGTGCTCTGGAGGAGACTAAGAGAACAATCTTGACTAGGAGTGAAAGATGGTGTGAAGAAAATGTGGATATTGTCTATTTTGAGCCTAAACCTCATGAGTTGAGTGATCATGACAAAAGCATATTGGCAATGTATCCCCCACCAACCAATGAGAATTTTGTGTTCACACAGTCCTCCATGCAGAAGGTACCCTCAAGGAACAACTACTGCAGTCGCCTCCATGACCTCCTTCACATTGAGGAGTTAGCCCAGTTTGATCTGATGGCAAGGTTCAACATCAAGACAACCCTACAGATTGTAAACACATACATGCTGTTACCTTCAACAGCATCCACAGCCAAGTACTCAAGGCCAGGTGAACTTTTTGCCAAGCTAGAACTCTCTTCAGAGATATCAGAAGACTCCCATCATGGAAGGCTTGTATTATCCAACTGCAACACCATCCTTGTGGCTCCTATTACCGAGGATTCAGAGGTCAAGGAAGCTTCTAAACAGGAATCATCAGCCTCTGTCTCACCTACTGCTGGAAGGAAAGGTTGGTTGTTGGATTGTTACATAAAATGTAAAAGTTGGTCAAATAAATGTTGTTGTTTTTTCCATTTTGTTTATACTTGTTTTCATTCTCTCATGTGTGCATATTTTCTTTTAATTGCATTATTGTTTTAGAAAAAATAAACTAATCTCAATATATCTTATCCTCCAAGTATCAGTAAATACTTTATTTTTTTATTTTTGATGCATTCCTTTACTTATGAAATTAGTGCACTTTAATTACATATTTTATGTTTCTTGAACTAATAACATATTTTGTCATTGCAGAGGGTGAGAGTGAGGAAAAGGAAATATTAAAGTCTAAGAGAAAAATCTTTGAGGTTTTGATTGAGGACAAGACCAAGAAGGAGATTTATCTTAGGTTCCCAGAGGCTGCTGTCTCTGAATTACATCTTGCACATGATGAGGAAGTCACAGTGGAAGTGCAGTTTCAGCTGAATCGACTGCCACTCTGCGAGATGCATTCTGCTCTGGACCGCTTGCCATCCCTAGATATCGTGTTCCCAGACATAACCTTGGAGCCCACCATCCCATGGAGCCCCATAAAGTAAGCTTTAACATACAGCAAATTTGTAAAGGAGAAATTGAAATAGAGGGATTTATATGGATTGTTTCCTTGTAAGAAGCACTTAATCATAGTGTTTAGTTTGTGTTTTGCCCAGTAGAATTGCTTTATTATTTAAGACTTTTTCATCTGGAATTAAGCAGTCTCTATGATACTGTTTTTTTTTGTGGAATGCAATTCATGAAGTAGCTTTTAAGCCAAAGTTGTTGTTTTTAAAGTAATATCCTTCCTATTTTTTTTAACCATTTCATAGCATTTAGTAATTTTGTGATTTTTATACTTGTGTCATAACATCCTCTACAAATCAAATCCAACAGTTATAATATTATTCATTCATTTGCAGTGTCTCTCTTTGCAGACAATGGGGAGAAGGTCTGGACATGAGATTGAACCCCAAGCAGAAGGAGGCTCTAGTTGCCATCACAGCCCCTCATGGTCTTATTCTGCCACCTATTCTCATAATTGGTATGTAAAAGCGGTTTCTGTATGGCCCTCAGATGATTGTAGAATATGAGATATGAAATAGGAAGTGTAAAAAAAGACTTAAATATGAGTAAAAAGCAATTGATTAGTTTTAACCCCTTAATGACGGGTCACGTCTATAGACGCTCGAAAATTTGGCGTGCGGCTGTATGCTGCGGCGGTGTGCCAAAGCACTACGAGGCGGTGATTCGGCTTGATGTACCTAATTCCCGCGCTCAAAGTCGGTGCATTGCCATTGATCGCCAGAGCATAGATTTCTTTTTTTTTTTTTTTTTCTTTTTAGTTTTTTTCACCCGTCACGAAGGGGTTAACCACATGCTGCCGGGGAAACTGCTGTGCTCATTTTTGTTTTTTATTTTTTTCGTGAAAGGTCTCTGCACATAGATGGCTTTGCTAGTGCTTAGCTACAAAGGAGTCAATTAGTAGATCTTGTGACCTTACACTGATTTCACCTTTCCTTGAGCTGGCAGGAAAAGTGCATTTTTTGCTAATACTACTAATATCGATAGTGCTATTTTTATTATAGACATTATAATTACTATTATGTTATAAACATTAGTAACAGCGAAATAAGATAACGTAAAATCTTTCCGTAAATGAAGCAAAAGGGTAAATGGCTGAGAGGCAGTATTCATAATTGGCTCATTAGTGACTTAGTACAAGTGTAGCCATCTATGGGAAAAAGAAGTAACATAAAACACATACATTTTTTTCCATACTGAGAGTAATTACAAAGAAACATTATTGTAAAAAGCAGTTTCAACAATAAACAAAGATAAAAAATATCTTTGGAAACCTTAAGATTAAGTTAAGATTAATTTATCTACTACCCAAATATTTCTTTGTTTACAGGCCCATATGGTACAGGGAAAACTTATACTCTAGCTCAGGGTATCAAGCAGATTCTGCAGCAGCCTGACACAAGAATTCTCATTTGCACACACTCCAACAGGTAACTTTTGTATGGCTGTCTCTGTATCAGTGTTTATGGGTGAGAGAATTAGAAAGCAAGCAAGCATTTTTTTTATGTCCTTCTATGCCAAGAATTTATAGAATTGTTAGATACACAGCTATATTATTTCTTTGTCCCTTAGTGCTGCAGACCTGTACATCAAGGATTATCTGCATCCATATGTACAATCAGGACATGAGGAAGCAAAGCCACTCCGCATATACTACCGAAATCGTTGGGTTACAACTGTACACTCCAGTGTGCAAAAGGTAGGAAATTTCAGAATAATGTGCACATTTTAGGTGATTTTAGCAGTATTACTTTTTCCCCTAATTCCTAATCTCTAAAGATGAAGCACTAACAAGAACTGCATTCAAATGATATATTTAATGTTTTTTGTCTAAGACAGTATAATACTTTCCTGATCAGTTATATGTTCAAGATCATGAAAGGACATTACAAGATGCAAAGAGAATTAGGGAGGGAAGATGAAGAAATGGGAAGGAGAAGGGGAGTGAGGGAGGGAGATTGAGAGTAAAAGGCAAATTAGTTGCTGGATTTTAAGAGTTCACTTTTATACCCCAAAAATATATCTTTCATTGTCATATATCAGATGTGTAGAGCATCAATAGAGGGCCAAGTTGGAAAGAGTTATTGCACATTCCCTATGCATGTGAATGAAATGGGGATAGATGAATATGGAAATACAACATATGTAAAGCAACAGCATAAGTATTTAGATGTATTTATAAGTATCTACTCGACTCTGTAATAGGTAATAAGGTGTATGGTGCTAAACAGTACAGGATAATTAATTCACATTCACAACATTGAATCTTATCAAACAGTACCAGATATACCTAATAGCGAGAAAAAGCAAGCCATTGTTTTTACTGCTGTTGCACAGTCATGACAGATAGTAACGGTCCCATATGCAGAAAGCCACAGTTGTAGTGAATAGGCCCGGGGGACATTAAAAAGCCCCTTCTCATTCTTTTGTCCTTTCTTTCAGAACTG
>NC_061822.1:45217195-45222195 GCF_019202785.1 Penaeus chinensis | reverse complement strand
CAGGAGTCGTCAGGTCGTCTCTTCAATCTTCAGATTCTGAGAAAGGTGAGGAGTGCGAGTATGCACTCAAAGATCTGGGTGATAAGAGGCTGTATACATCAAATAATCATCTATATCAGCATTTCCAGTAATATTTTAATTTTCTTAAATAATAGCGAACCTCACCAGTTCAAATCCATATTGAAATGCATTGCGTTTACATCCAAATCATAAGAGAGTTAGCAAGTGTTAGCAAGAGTTTGCATTGAAAATACATACTAGGCAAGAACTCAGGATGTGTAAAATCATTCATATAAGTTGGATAAGGGCTTCAGGCATTCAGGATGGTTATATGAAACATTTTTGAATGTAGATGCACATATAATTGATGGTATGATATGACCTATTATATTTTGCCTGGTATGGTTAAATTGAATTGGTGAGATTCCACTTTTTCATATCTAATTTACACTGGTAAATTTTATGCAGTGATTGCCGTCAGTATTTTTGGTTCTTTTATTTCCCTGTAGTAATAGAATTTTGTGTGAGTACATCTGCGTGTGTATGTGTCTTTGTACCTGTGTCTGTACACGTGTCTGTGTTTGTGCATTTTTGCAAGCATATGGACACATGTATGTGGATATGGTATGCTTTTGCATTTGTATGTATGCATTTGTGGAGCTTTAGATGTATACATGTATGTAATAATTATACATATATACAGGCAGACAAAAAAATAGATCATGTATTTATACATACATATATACAAATGTGTAGATAGATATGTATGCGTTTCCTTTTATTATTTAATTCCACTGTTGAGTATTATGATTTGACTATGTACTATGTTAAACAGCATCCTTCATAAACAAATTTGCATAAAAAAAATCAAAACAAAAAAAGAACAAAAAAAAATTTTTAGATAGTAGATATTGACATTTGTATATTTTTTCCTTTTGTGTATATATAGCTTCTTTCACTCCCATGGCATTACAGAGCAAAAGTAGTTTATCTTGTCTTTATTCAACTAAGTGCAATGTTGAAAGGCCTATTTGTATTCATTGATTGTAGGTATTAGTACAAGTAGTAGTTATTAGCTCTAAGTTGTGCTGTGCAAGACCACTGAAGACATGAATAATTGCAACGGACCAGTAGGTCTGTCTTTGTACCTGGGTTTTTGTACTGCCATTCACTGCCCACCCCATCCCACCCCACCTGGAAATGGAGTGAAATAGCAAGAAAGAGGGAATGGGAGGAAAACAAAGAATATTTGATGTTTCTTTCTTTCCTGCTCTCTTTCTTTAGTATCCTCTCTTAAGTTTTGTAATTGAACAGTTTATTATATTATCACATATGTTACACTCTCTCTCTCTCTCTCTCTCTCTCTCTCTCTCTCTCTCTCTCTCTCTCTCTATCTCTCTCTCTCCCTCCCCCTCCCCCTCCCCCTCCCCCTCCCCCTCCCCCCTCCCTCTCTCTCTCCCTCTCTCCCTCTCTCCCTCTCTCCTTCTGCATTCTACCCTCCCTTTCTAATTCTCCCTCCCTCTCCCCTTCTCCTCTTGTCCTCTATTCTTTCTGTTATACTAGGAGAGTACCCAAAGATTGAAATAAAGTGGCTGCCATCAGAGATTCGGTACAGCCAAGATAAATACTAGATTTAATATTTGTAAGTCAGTATATATTTGATGTCATTCCAGTGTTGGCTTTTAAAATGTAAAAAAAAAAAAATAATAAAATAAAAGTGAAAAATACAAAAATAAAATAAACAAAAAAAGAAAAGAAAATATTCAAATGTCAAAATAGTCATACAAGTTGATAGATAGGTTAGATGGAGTAAGGTATCAGTTGTTAATGCTGTATGTGTTTTGGTGGTAATTTAATTCATGCTACTATGGATATTGTAGGAAATAGTTCCTTTGTTAGAGTAGGTGTGCAGTGACATTTTTCTTAAAAAACAAAAAAAAAAACAAAAAAAAATAAAAAATATATATATGTATATAAAAAAAAAACAAAAAAAAAAGCAAAAAAAAGAATAATCTGTTATGTTTATAGTTACAAAGGCAGGTTGATAGAAAGTATTAACAGTGATAATTGTTAGAATAAGTGTAAAAAAAAATACAAAAAATGAGTTAAAAATAAAACAAAAATGTTTAAAAGATAAAAAATATATATTGCATAAAGATAACTTTTAAAGAATGAAGATATTAAAATATAACCTTTCTAGCTCTTAGCTGACTGCAATGGACAAAAGTGTTTTTAGTCATTACAGTACAGTAAGTTCTCACATGAATCAAACCTCTTTGATAGGGAGTTTGAACCCAGCTGTCACCAGAAAAAAAAAAAAAAAAAAAAAAAAAAAAAAAAACTAATAAGTATATTGATAACATTGTGGGCATGTGTCTCAGCTTTAGGCTTATTATCCATGGATAGCTAACTTTTTGATGTTATGTCCGCTTCATATTTCTAGTAACTGTGATTTTGTATTCATAAGTAGGCATTAGAGAGAAAGAACACCAGATGGGAATGTTACTGAATCTTTGGTGAGCGGAAAACGTGCAATTGAAGGGTGACGTCATGAGTAAGCCGATTGGTGTAGTTTTCAGAAGTGATTTTTCCTTCTGCTACAGATCTGTTACATTTGCCCTTTCTTTTTTCATTTCCTTCACTTCTTTTCCATTTATGTGTTGGGTGTGTGTTTGGAAAGTAATCATTATTTATGTTGTTTAGGTTCACAGGCTTACATAACATGGGATTCAATTTTGTTGAGAAGAAGGTAGCCTGAGAGCAAATACAATTAGAGAACTTTGGATTCTAGGCAGAAATGTCAGAATTTGTAATGAAAAGAAGGCATATACATTTGGTCAAGTTGGTCTGCTACAGGTTATACCAAGGAAGACAATGATATATGCTTTAATAGGCCTTAATCAATCCACACCGCAAAAGCACACAAACACACAAACTGTCCTCCTCCACTCCCTCTTCCTCTCCCTTTCCATTGCCTTCACCTTCATCTTTACCCTCTCCATCTCTCCCACTTTCTCCCTGTCTCTTAACCAATATTGTAACTGTATCAGTGGGCTAGTCTATCAAGGATAATTTCAATTTGATTTGCCTTTGATTCAGTAGGGTAAATGTACTTAGACAAACCCTTTTATTCATTATGTCCAGGAAGTTTCAAAAGTGCAACTTGTCAGTGGTTCTTGTACAGACTTAGATCTTTTTAGTTCATTATGAAATACAGATTTGTCACTGTTCTTGGTGATATGTAGTGACTTGTAGTGGTACTAGTGAATCCACTTGCATGAACAGGTTTAAAAATTACCATGTTTCTGAGGATAGAAGTCAAGATTTTTTCTGTATATTTAGAGTAACATAAAGACTTAGAAGCCTTGTGTTAAATTTTAAAGAATGATATATTTTCATGAGACTTTGTGAAATGTGTGATGTAGGTTTTGAAAGAAGACTAAAAGATGTGAGTGCATTCTCATGGTATGTGTAAAATGCGGAACCACAATGTAAATCCACTTCCTTATTGGTCAGTTCAGCAGGTGATTTAGGAATTATGTGATTGGACAAAAAAAGAGGTAGTGTTTAAATGACATATGTGCATCTTGACGAGGTTTGTGTACTGCGTGGGTACATGGTATTATTGATGTGTAAAGAGCAGCCTATAAGAGTGGATAGGACTTTTATGTTACCAGTCTTGAATTGTAAACGTGTACAGTTTTTTTTAGATAAATTGATTATTATCGGTATTTGTGTGTGTGTGTGTGTGTGTGTGTTTGTGTGTGTGTGTGTGTGTGTGTGTGTGTGTGTGTGTGTGTGTGTGTGTGTGTGTGTGTGTGTGTGTGTGTATGTATGTATGTGTGTGTTTGTGTGTGTGTGTGTGTGTGTGTGTGTGTGTGTGTGTGTGTGTGTGTGTGTGTGTGTGTGTGTGTGTGTGTGTGTGTGTGTGTGTGTGTGTGTGTGTGTGTGTGTGTGTGTGTGTGTGTGTGTGTGTGTGTGTGTGTGTGTGTGTGTGTGTGTGTGTGTGTGTGTGTGTGTGTGTGTGTGTATGTGTGTGTGTGTGTGTGTGTGTGTGTGTGTGTGTGTGTGTGTGTGTGTGTATGTGTGTGTGTGTGTGTGTGTGTGTGTGTGTGTGCGCGCGTGCGTGTGCACGTTCACTGTGTGTTATGCAGTAAAATACACTACATTCTCCCATAAAAATACACACATAAACTCATTCTCACTCATACAAATATGCATATACACATATACATGTATACATACACATATACACTAACAGTCATGCATAAAGAATGGCCAAAAACACAAACACATATTCACACACCCATATATACACATATTCACCCATATACACATACACACACATGCAAGCATATTGATACACATGCTTGCATGTGCACATACTCACGTGCACACTCACTCACTCACTCACTCACTCACTCACTCACTCACTCACTCACTCACTCACTCCAACATTCACACAAATTACGTTGCATTAGAAGAAATAAAAAATAAAAGTTCAGACGAGAAGAAAAAAATAACATAAAAAAAATATATATATAAATTAGATAAACTATGTAAAGAAAAAGATGTATTGGGTAGAACAAAGTAGATATATGATATCACTATTTTGAAGTACTTTGATAAGAACAAATTTGGTAAGGATGGGATTTTTAAAGTATCTTATGTACTGTATGTGTAGCTGTATGTGTACATTTGTGCATATATACATACACTTGTGTATAATGACATTTGTACTTTGTATTGTAAGGGGAGGCAGAATGAAGGGGATCAGTGATATGGTCTTCCTCCTCTTCCTTCTCCAATTCCACCATCCTCTCCCCCCTTTATTCTCTTTCCCTCCAACTACCTATCCCTTTTCTTCTTTCTTGTCCACTATCTCTCGTACCGCACTTTCATCATCATCTACTCGCCTTTCTCCTCCCTTCTGATTTCCTATGTTAATCCCTTCACCTCTCCTTCTTTTACAAAGAGATCCAGTCACCTTCATTAGGAAA
>NC_061822.1:45199695-45207195 GCF_019202785.1 Penaeus chinensis | reverse complement strand
TACAGAAACTCTTGAAGATATCCAGAACTGCATAATCGAGTCCCAAACTAATACTCATCCACCTTCAAATTCTACAACTCCCGCTCCCTCCACACTCAAAGTGACTGCCGATATCCATCCTCCTACTCATATTCTCCCTACACCCAATCCTCCTACCCCATCCCAACAA
This sequence comes from Penaeus chinensis, assembly GCF_019202785.1. Classification (NCBI taxonomy): domain Eukaryota; kingdom Metazoa; phylum Arthropoda; class Malacostraca; order Decapoda; family Penaeidae; genus Penaeus; species Penaeus chinensis. The sequence goes on along the minus strand of NC_061822.1, from coordinate 45,207,026 downwards.
AACCCATTCCCCCCGACTCCACCCCTACCTATATTAACCCTCCCACCATCCCCTCTATCACTTCCACTCCCTCCTGGATACACATGTGAATCCCTCATGTCACAAGTACCCTATTCCCCAGACCCTCTACCTCCTGACACCCTTCCTGATACAACACCACCACCTCCCCAAGCTCATTCTTTATCCCACCCTCTTGCACCTTCCCCTTCAAATTCTCCAACACGCACTGCAATCTTTGCCACTAAATCAACGAATGTATAACTATCCTTCATTGGAACATTCGCGGTTTCCGCTCTCACAGACCTGACCTCCGTCAAATCCTCTCCTCTTATAACCCTTCCATTATATGCCTTCAAGAAACTTATTCCTTATGTAATGTTCCTCTTTCAGTCCCACACATTCTATTGTCATGCCCACGTGAAGCATGTAGAGGTACGGGCGTACCTCTACATTCCCCCACCTATCCTCCCTACATAGACATCCCAACCTATCGGACATCCTTACAGAATCTCACACTTTCTGCTTTGAAAACCTGTTTTCCTTCCTCAAACGCATATTCATCCTTCACTTAATCAAACCCCTTTACATTACCTCACCCGACCCTAACCCATTCACTCACCAATTCCTTAACCCAGCTTTAACAACTAATCACTAACCCAACCACCCTTCACTAACATTAACTATAGTGCTACATGACCTTAGATGTCTAGCACATTTATTTTGCTTTTAACCATTAACCATTAAACTATCAGGCTAACACTCCCCCCATCCAGCCCCTGTCCTCCATATTCGAGATACCCTCATCTCTGATCTTCTCCAAGTCGCTAATGAACTGGGTGACTATTTCAGCCAGGTCAGTAGTGGTTCTCACCCATCGCACTAACTAGCTGCTTGTGCAAACTAACAGGCCGAATGGCTAACTTCCGCTTAATATGGTATCTTGAATCTCAAAATATCTCTCCTTCCCAGTTTGGTTTCCGCCGTGTCCGAAGCACAGCTGACCCCCTTGCTCATTTCGAGACATATATTACATCTGCATTTACACGCCATGAATCCGTACTAGCTATATTCTTTGACCTAGAAAAAAAGCATATGATACTACATGGCGGTACCATATTCTCCAACAATTGTCCCCTCTAGGCATACGTGGAAACTTGGGTGTCTTAATAAAGTTTTTCCTCTCCCAACGCACTTTCCAGGTCAAATTTGCCTCTGCCACATCATCCTTCTTTCCTCAAATCGAAGACGTCCCGCAAGGCAGTGTACTCAGTACCACTTCATTTCTTCTTGCTGTAAATTACATTGTCTCAGTTCTACCACCAGGAGCCCAGTCATCACTGTATGTTGATAATTTAACCATCTATGCCTCTTGCACATCCATACCAAATCTCTACCAATTTCTTCAGTCTGCAATATCATCAGCAACTTCCTGGGCCACATACCATGGCTTCTGCTTTTCTACCTCCAAATCTTTCTCCATCCTTTTCTCTCGCACACGTGTAGGTCCCCTACCTCCACTCTTCTTATATGGCACTCCACTCCAATACCGTTCGTCTGGTAAATTCCTAGGCGTTATTTTTGATTCCAAACTGTTCTGGCGAGACCATATCCTTTACATTAAAGAAAAAGCCTGCCGCCATCTCCAAATCTTACAAACCCTATCCCATATATTCTGGGGCTCAGATCGCAAAACTGTCCTTCATCTTCATGTCACCTTGATCCTCTCCACTCTCGATTATGGATGCCATATCTACTCCTCTGCCTCAACTTCTCTTCTTGCCCATCTTGATACAATCCATCACTGTGGTCTTCGCTTAGCCCTAGGTGCCTTCTTCTCCTCTCCAGTTGAGAGCCTGTACTCTGAATCAGGCATACCATCTCTCTCTCGACGCCGTACCCTTTTCTCCCTCCGATGTTATGCTCGATTCCACCAACTTCCCCTCACTAAACTAACTCTCCCACGATCCCTACTTCCTACCTTTGCTTCTTCTCCATGTTTACCTACTCCTTTCTCCACTCGCATGGATACCCTCCTGTCTCATTCCCCTTTTCCCCATCTCCGACCTTTCCCGTTCTCTGTCCATTCTCCATGGCTTATACCTTGCCCTCGTATTTGCTCCTCTGTTTTCCCTGACCCACCATATATTCCTACTGCTGTCCTTCTCACCCATTTCCTTGACCATGTCTCTACTCATTCCTCCAGTATTCATGTTTACACTGATGGCTCTTAATCCACTTCCGGTGCTGGTTTTGCAGTAACTTTCCCAACTCGTACTTTCAAATACCCCCTCCCTCTTGAATCCAGTGTCCTTACTACAGAACTTTATGCACTCCTTTTTACCTTAAACACATATACTCACTCCCCTCTTCCTCTTTCACATTTTTTTCTGACTCCTGTAACTCACTAACTCTCATAAAAGTCAATACACTCGACCAATCCCCTTGTTTGTAAGATCCAGAACTGGTTGTTCTACCGGTCCACATGCCATAAAACAATCAAATTCTGCTGGGTGCCCAGCCATGTTGGGATCACCGGCAATGAACAGGCAGATACTCTAGCACGCTATACCGCTATGTCCACACTTTAAGACCTTGTATAAACGATACCAATATTTCTGGTCAAGTCTCCGCACTAATAAATTACACACTGTAAAACTATCAATCTCCTCCTGGTCAGCTCCATTTCATCGGAGCAGACGTTGGGCGACTGCTCTCGCCCGTTTACGCATTGGCCACACCCGTCTAACACACTGATGTCACACTCTGATACACCCCTATGTTCCCTATGTAATGTCCCTCTTTCAGTTCCACATATTCCATTGGCATGCCAATGTTTTGACGCAGCCCATACCTCTGCTTTCCCCACCTATCCTCCCTTCACCGACCTCCCAACTTATCAGACATCCTTACAGAGTCTTACAATTTCTGCTTTGACAACCTGTTTTCTTTCCTCAAACGCATACACATCCTTCACTTGATCTAACCCCTTTACATTACCTTACCCGACCTTAACCCATTCACTCGCCAATTGCTTTGCCCAGCTTTGACAACTAATCACTAACTCTACCACCCATCACTACCATTTACTATAGTGCTACATGACCTTAGATGTCTAGCACATTTATTTTGCTTTTAACTATTAACCATTAACCATTAACCCTTCCCCTTTTTGTTTCCATCTCTTCTCTACCCCTTCTACTATCCACTTCCTAAGGTATGAGAGCCGTGTTGAAAGGATGAAAAGCTGACTGTGCCAGTCCTTAACGGCCTGGGGGCCCATGGGCACAGTATTCCCCTGTTCAGTTGTCTAGCCCTTACCCCTCAAGAGGTCCCATAGGGGTGGACTCTTCCCAACATGCGCTAGGCTTACCATGGCCAATAATGAAGATTTATATCCTTGTTTGAGGCAATGAGGTTTGCTTCGTCATCAAATAGCCCTACCAACTCAAACTCTCCCGGTTCCCCGACCACAGGCTCTCCTTTGACCACGATTCTGAACACTACTACTACTACCCCGTCTTCAAGGGCTACAATTATATCATCCACCCAGGTCAACTTTACAACCTTATTGTCCACCTCTCCTTAGTACTATCTCTCTCAACACGCTACTCATCTCTACAAATATCTTATATACTCTATTTAGCCCCGCCAAATGTGACCGATTTTTCGAGATCCCCCACAGCTCCTTACTCTGACAACAGACTTCTCTGCCAGCAATGTCTCAGAAAACAAATAGGCAAAGTTTCTTTTTGCAGCTGGCCCAAGTCATATTATCAACCCTAATTGACCTCACTGGTAACCCCATTCTTCCTTTTTGTATATAACAAAAATTGGTCAGATTGTGGAGAAGACTTACTCGCCTGCCTCACGGACTATCGTAAGAACCCCACCAACATTGCCAAAATTACTTTCTTTAGACATGATCTCCCCTTTAATGTATACATTGGTGAAGAATCCGTCCCTGTCCGACCAATAGCAACCTCCTCGTCAATGTCAAAATTGTTGGCATTTAGGACATCCTGCCAAATTGCTCTGCACAGTCACGCTCATGTGCCAACTGTGGCAGCCCCCATGATGTATTTTATAGGGGCTACCCCACTTCAAGTTTGAGTCTGAGGTGGCAACTCTCAGATTTAGACCGAACCATCCTAATGGCAGTCGAGGTATTAGGCTCTTTGCTGCGCGACTCCATGAACTCGTCGTGAAAGTTGGTATAGATCTCTCTCCCATCGATACCTTGGTTCAGTCAAATATAGCACCATGGAAAACCCCCAATTTTTCGATCATAGATGCCTGGCTCTCATCAGCTAAGGCCATGGCGCCGGGGGTGGAGGTACGCCAGAGGTTCAGAGAGATCCTTATTAAACATTTCTCTTTTTTTATATATATCGACGGCTCCAAGGCAGATGAATCATACATCAATTTTATTGCCGAACTTTTTGCAATTAATTAAGTTTTAGATTTCGCACTATCGAAGACCTACGATAGCTACTTAGTGCCATTGACTAAAGTGGGTACCAGTCCACTCTGGTATCCATGGCTGACAATTAGCCGGGTCAACTGGTGAACTGGATCTTGGCATAGTCCATACAGATCTCAGGTGTTTTGTGTTCCTTATAAAAGCAAAAATACAACTGTGATAAAGTGAGTGGACCAACCAACAAATACACAAAATTAACCAAACAAAAGAACTGGGACACAGCCGACAGGAGAGAAAGAAGGGAGGTGGTGGTGTTGGCTCATCTTAGGGTAAATGGCACCAGATTAACCCACCTTACTCCCAATATTGAGAAAACTTCCTTCCACAGTTCCCAGATTGCAACACCAAGCTTAGTATAATTCACATTGATATGCAATAAAATCAGTAACAAAATAACTTTCTGAATTAAGAATAAAGAATTTACATTAAATCTGCAAGCTGATGATAATGAAATCATAAGTAAAGTTATCACGTTTCAAAGGGAGACAAAACTGTATGACTTTATCTAGATTGAAATAATGAGTAGGATCCATTGGCTTAATAGTCTTGGCTGGCTGTGTTGACAACACCATATGCCGCTGGTCGATGGTCAAGAAATCCAACAAGCAAGCAAGAACAGAAGGCAGCACGCGGCACCCATGAGCTCCGCTTTCTCATCCTTATCTTCCATGCTGCTCACTATACCTTTCTAGTTTTAAGAACCTTTTTAATGGTTTTATGGCTCGTGGCTATGGGGGAAATCAAAACCACGATGTCTTTGGAATATAACAACGGGGAAACATCTGTTTATCGGAGCTGAATAGATAGAATATAATATATATATATATATATATATATAAAGATTAATAATCTATAAGGAAAACGCGAACTTAAATAACTTTTTGTTTATCAGTACTTGCACCGTAACTGTCTCCATCTCCCCAACAAATTGCCCTGTTTACGACAAGGATTGGTCAGATTGTGGAGAAGACTTACTCGCCTGCATCATGACTATGGTGCAGTATCAGTACAGTGCTACACCATCGCCGTCGTAGGACCCCCACCAATATTGCCAAAATTACTTTCTGCAGACATGACCTCCCCTTTATATTTATATTAGCGGAAAGTCCCTCCAGTCCGTCCATATCAACTTCCCCCCAGTCAGTGTCAGGCCATTCTGCACAGTCATGCACATGTGCCAACTGTGGCAGCTCCCATAATCAATTTTATAGGGGCTGCCTTACCTGCAAATTTGAATCTGAATTGGCAAGTCACAGATTCCAACTTGACCTCACCTTACAGGAAACCAGACAAGAAGTACGTTGACGAGGTTTCTCTCTTACTTTATACTCCAGTAATTACTCTGCTCCTCCCCTTCCCTTCCAAGTTGTTGCTACATCTCCCACAGCATCTCTTCCTCATCCCACTTCTGCCCCCTACCTCTCCCAGTTAATTATTTTGTCATTCTAAATCCAGACACCCCAGTCTCCACTACTATTCCAGACACTTCAATCATTACTTCCTCGGTACATACCCCGCTTCCTCCTCGCCCAACTCATCACACAAGAGAAGCTAAACGCCCCATCCCAGCTTCTACCCCATCCTCTCCGTCAACCTCTCCCTCCACCCCTCAATCATCTGTCCCCGTCTTCTCCCTTCCCCCCATAAAAAAACCTTTCCCAGCCATTCCCAGCTGACTTACTCGAAGACATTCAAAACTATCTAATCATGGCCCAAGATAACATGCCTACACCTCATCCAGCCTCCAATTTTTCTACTCCAATTCCTTCTACACTCAATGGAACTGCCGATACCCATCATCCTCCTACTCATGTTCCCATGGATGTGACCTTTTGTCACAGCTACTCCCTTCTCCTGCTTGACATTTTCCCAAAAACTGTTATCTAATTGCTTATTCCTCCCTTGCGCTACGGACATTCTTGCAAAATCTTCCTTTGACAACTTTGATCTAATCACCCTTATTAATCCTAACCTTCCTAAACTGCTTTCGACTTCTGACGTGTAATCAACTAACCCCCTTCCTTTGCCTTTTCACCATTACACCTGTAGTGTAGTGCTATGTGACGTATATATTTTGCTTTGTAACCATTAACCATAAAATCATCCACGCCTGTCTCTGCAGTCTGGCAGCGGATCCACTCCTTTTCTTCTTGATCCCCTTCTTCTGTCCACTTATCCTAATCATTAACTAATGTTTACCCTTTTTGCTACAATCCTTTACCATTGTGCTATATGACCTTTGATGTCTAGCATATTTATGTGTTTTAGCATTAACCATTCCATAAAATAAGACAGGGCGCACCCCATCCTTCTCCCTGCCCTCTGCAGAATCTTATAATGCATATTTTTTCTTCTTCTGAAATCTATTATGCACTACAATAACTCACGAAGGCCCGGACGGTAAACATTACCGTATGTCACGACACATTCCACCTACTTCCTTGTCATTCCTTCTTTCATTATTCAGTAACATATGGACAGCCGGAAACTTTTATCCCCACTGGCGAGAAGCCCTTTTACAACCTTCTCTCTCTCTCTTAAAAAAAAAAGAAAAAAAAAGAAGAAAAAGAAAACCTGGTACCTTTCCTCAAGACTACCGTCCCATAGCACTCACAAGCTGCCTATGCAAATTATTAGAGAGGGTGGTTAACATCCGGCTAATGTCGTACTTCGAATATGACAACCTTATCTCTCCAAATCAGTTTGGACTTCGTCGCGACTGAAGCACAGCTGATCCCCTAGCATACTTTGAAACACAAATCACATCAACATTTGCATGCTGTGATTCAATATAAGCTGTCTTGTTTCATCTAGAAAAGGCATATGATACCACAAGACGGCACCATATCCT
>NC_061822.1:45184695-45197195 GCF_019202785.1 Penaeus chinensis | reverse complement strand
CCACTGCAGACACCATACTTTATGTAAGCTTATATAGTTATTATCACTGCAAGTTAATTTTAAGCCTGACTCATGCACCGAGAAATTACGCATACTTTGCACACCGATGGTTACGATTGACGCGCCCGAGAAGAATATGGTTAGAATTAAGTTCAGGCCCAACTGCCTCTGTGTTCGATGTGGCATCCTTGCTACTGAATGTTACGCCTCACTGCGAAGTCTCCGTTACACCGCAACTGTGGCTGGCACGCGATGACCCTAGCGACCAACGGATCACCAAGAACCATCTGTAAATGCCGAGCATAACCTGTATCCTTACGTATTTATTGCAGTGTTTCAGGTGTTGCAGACGGCTCGAGAACGAGCCTTGCGCGTGGCCGAGCGATGTAATCAATACATAGCAAGGCCAGATGGTACGCTTCACACCTCTGTCCCCAGGTGCCCACTCTGCTTTATCTTCAGACACGTCTGCTTCGTAAGTAAGCATCCACCCTCGAGGGGAACCGCCGCATAAAAGGACACACATCTACCTTCCTTAATAAACGCACGAGTCCAGAACCCTTTCACTGCCCGCCCTGAGACCATCTCCCGTGTCGTTTATATATATACATATACATATATATATACATATATATTTATATATATATATATTGATATATATATCAATATATATATTGATATATATATCAATATATATATGTATATATATATTCATATCTATATGTCTGTCTGTCTCTCTCTCTATATATATGCATATATATGTAATATATATATATATATTGTATATAATATATATAAAAAGTGTATATATATTTAAATATATATTAATATATAATATAAATTATATAATATGTATTTAGCTATATAAGTATTCTATACACACACACGCACACACACACACACACACGCATACACACTCACACACACACACACATTCACACACACACACACACACACACACATATATTCAGACCGCAATCACAAAGTTGTGGCTCGTAACGTGGTCTCAGCAAGATGGCGGCGAACAAAATAATCCGGCTTCAAATTTTGGCGCGTACAAACAATAGGTTGCTCGATCCTGTCGGGCGATGTTCCAATTTTTTGTTTGCCTCGAACGCATGGCGAAATTGAAAGCGAGTTTGCGGTCCGGAGACAGGATCAAGTAGGCAGTTGATAACGCCAGGCGAAAGGAAAGAAAGGTCTCATGGTACCAACTGAGGGTGCGCCTGGCAGAGTCAGGCATTGCCTGCCTCATATATATATATGTGTGTGTGTGTGTGTGTGTGTGTGTGTGTGTGTGTGTGTGTGTGTGTTAAATACGGAGTTGATCTAGGTCTTCTAGCCATGGGTTCTGTAAATGTGTACGGTTCATGTTGAAAGAATAATTTGGGTTATAAATTGAACGGATAATAGAAAAAAAATAAAAAGATGAGTGAAGTGAGAGGGAGGCGAGAAGTGACTGCGAATACTGCATGGTAAGCGTTTTCGCGCATAGAGAACTGCCGTGAGTACAGCTCAATTGCTGTGTTTGTTTTATGGGTAACGATTCAAGCCAGAAAAAATGAAGCTAACGGAAGCAGCAGTTCGAATTGAAGCTCTTGAAGCCAAGGCAGACAGCCTGGTAGCAGAATGTTTGAAAATACGTGAAGAAAACGTAAATGTGAAGGAACTGGTTGATAATTTGTACAGGAACACAACAATTCGGAAAGAGAATACCAAAAAGTCTCACGTGAAAATCAAAGAACTCAAGTTAAAGGTGGAAGAAGTAGAAACCAATATTGGCAACAGTAGACAAATCGAGGCAAAGAATCTGCAAGAAAAAGTTGATGAAGTCATCAATGTACAGGAAAATGTTAGGCAGATTGAAAGTAATTTGTCAAGCAGCCAGTCTCAAAGAATGGAAGAGGCAAAACAGATGACAGTTACATATGCCGATGTATCTAAAGTAAATGAAACTGTAAACGAAATGGGAAAAAGGTTAGAAAAAGACATCAAGATCGCAAAGGAAGAAATAAAGACAGAGCTTGCAGAGACGGTAAAGGAAAATGAATTTAAGTTACACCTTGGGCAAAACGCAAGGAATATTGCAATTTTGGCTGATGTAAACAAGAACAGAGTCATATTGGGGCATGGAGAAAAAGTTGTAGAAGATGGAATCAAGTGATACAAAGAAGACAAGAAATTAATTGTCAATATTCTCAAGGTCATACATCCCGAATTCTCGGAGCAGAATTTAGCCAACAGGAGATTGGGATTCCTCGAAAAGGGAAAGAAACGCCCGTTAATTCATGAATAAGCAAATAGTAAGTGATGTAATAAAGAAACCTAAAGTCTTGGCTACACATAAGGAATACAAGAAAATCTGGATAAGAAACAATATGGCCAAAGATGACAGAAATACTGCAGAAAATATGAGAGGTAAAAGACAAAAACGAACAAAGGACGCCAAGCAAAACCGGTTTACTGTCGGAACCAAAATGTGGAGACAGACAATCATTAGCCTTGCAGCCAAAAGGAATACCGAAAGATTATATAGAAATTAGTTTATATAAATATAGATGGTTTATGTCCGAAGTTACTACTAGAACTAGATACAATTATTGAAACTAATAAACCAGATATAATATGCATCACTGAATCCAAGCTAGATCCCTCCATAGACGATGTAACTCAGAGGCTACAAGATTTGGAGAAAAGATAGGGCAAATGGAAATGGAGGGGGATAGTAATATTAACAAGGAAAGGAATTATTATAAAGGAGATAGGGATTCAGAAAGACCCCATAGTAGAACTAAAGGCTTTTGAAGTAGAAACAAACGGAGAAAGTAATAATAACCACAGTGTACATGCTACCTCATACATCGGTGTGGTCACAAGAAAATTACAAAAAAACTTATTCAAGAAACGTTAAAGAGCCTGGAAGAAGTGCTACAACTTCCGGAAACTGATGTAAAAGAAATTCTTGTAACAGGGAATTTTAATAGCAAAACTGACAGGGAAAGTTTCAATCCCAAAGCTTAGCCAGATTCGTGGAAAGCAAAATTACTAGAAGTCATAAATTAATGTTGTCTCTTCCATAATTTAACAGATCATACCAGGATAAGATGAGGGCTAGATAGACCGTCTATGCTTGACCTAATATTTACAAAGCATAAAGATGACATTAAGAATATGGAGTACTACCCTCTTCCAGGAAAAAAGTGATCATGTAATTGAAATTTGAAATACTGTCTGCTACAGGAAAAACTCGACGTAAGTAAGGAAAGAAAAGGAAAGTACACTTACAAGACAGGTAATTATATAAGCCTTAAAGATTTCTTTGATGGCATAAACTGAGAAACCCTCCTGAACGAAAAGAACTTTGATATGGAATATTCTACATTTTGCAAAGTCTCTAAAAAAGGAGTAGAAAATTTTGTATCAAGATTTAAAACTGAAGCAAGAAATGGCCAAAAGTAATACATGCAAGAAAATTAGATAAAACAAATAGCTTTTTTGGAGAAGGTTCAGAAGACACTGATCTCAGGCAGCTTATGAAAGTTATAAAGTAGGAAGAAATGAGTATACAACAAACCTTGAGGGAGGCGAAATTAGACTCTGAAAAGGATATAATGAATAAATGTACAGACCAACCAAAGCTCGTCTTTAAATACATAAATAGTAAGACTAAAAGTAGGGAACTGGGTTCTGAGGGAATGTGCCGAAGAATTATGTACTCCGTTATTGTTAATAGTCCAAAATTCCGTGAGCCAAGGAAAACTACCAAAAGATTGGAAATATGCCAGTGTTACACCTATATACAAGAACGGCAACAAACTAAACCCTCTAAATTATAGACCAGTTTCGTTAACTAGTGTAGTATGCAAGTTGTTAGAAAGGATAATTAGGAAACAGTAGGTTGAAGTACTTGAAAAACACGGTATGATATCAAATACACAATTTGGTTTTAGGGAAGGAGGGTCATGCGTAGCAAATCTCCTCTGCTTCTATAATAGAGTTTCTGAAGTATTACAAGAAAGAGACGGCTGGGTGGACTGTGTTACTTAGACGTTAAGAAGACATTTGATAAGTTGTCTCATAGAAGACTATTATGGAAATTAGAACACCTAGGTGGAGTGAAAGGCAAACTCCTCGAAGGGATGGAAGACTTCATGAAAGACAGTTGAGCACCGTATTAGAGGGAAGTACTTGGCGACGAGTAACTAGTGGAGTACTTCAAGGATCGGTCTTGGCGCCGATTATGTTTACTATTTTCATAAAGGATTTAGGGTCAAACGTAAACCCAGGTAGTTATCTGAATATATTTGCAGACGACGCAAAATTGCAAAAAAACAAAAATACGAAAAGGATAATAGACAATGTCTCATGCCTCCAAAGTGACATCGAAAACCTATTCATTTGGAGTTGTACATGGAAAATGGAATTTAAATGCCATGTAGTCAGGTTCGGAGACAGTAAAAATCGTCCACCATACCAATACAAGTTAGGAGACGTAATATTAAAGCAAGCATATAAAGAAAAGACCTTGGAATAATAAAAAACAGGAACCTAAGCCCAAATGATCATATAAAATAGGTCTTACTGCTTTGGAAGAAAGAAGGAAAAGAGGTGACATAATAATGATGTTCAACTATATTACAGGAAGGGTGAAGTTAGACAAAGATGACATTATGATTTTGAACACAAGAAGGACGAGAGGACACAGCAAAATGTTGAAAGTAAAAAGAGGCGAGAAAAATGGCAAGTTGTTTCCCAAACAAACTATTGAAACATGGAAGAATCTTCCAAATAACGTTGCGTGTGTCAAAAATGTGCATCAATTTAAAAAGTTGTATAATAATTTAAATATAGCAGACGGGACCATCTGAGCTTAGCTCTTCTCCCTTATTGAAAAACTAGGTAAGAACAACAAGGTATTTAAGAACACTCACTCACACATATATGTGTGTGTGTATTTATGTATATAGATGTGTCTATATATGTATGTATGCATGTATATGTATATATACACATATACACACATATAATACAACGCATAGTTACCATTTCGGAAACAGGACAGTCCCCCGAGGCTAATACAATTTTATTTTTTAAGGGGGTTAGGAAAGGACGTACGAGAAAAAACAGGTATGAAATATGAGCTCATAATAAGATACAGAGGCTTTTGTGGGGGTCTACCCGCCAATGCTTTCGCTGCATGCAACACAGGGGAGTCAGACGACGTCACGGGCCTCCTTATTTCAGTAAAAACGTTGAAATAAATCAATTATCCGTCCTAAGATATAACAATATAAGTAACGATGTACAACAAGCTGCTCCGATGAACTCCATAAATACATGTCTTTTATTTACAAAACATTTCTGAACACATCAAATGTGCTTTTGAATGTTGTTTGAATGTTCACTTGTTACTGACCGCAATAAATCTTTAATTAGCAATACTACTAATTATAATAACAATGTTGTTGTTTTGAAATCAACATACGTATTAATAACAATGGTAATAATAATAATAATAATAATAATAATAATAATAATAATAATAATAATAATAACAATAACAACAATAACTCAAAATAATAATGATAATAATTAATACTATTAATTATAATAATTATATTCATAATAATAGTGTTGCTACTGTTGCTGAAGGGAATAATAATAACGATGATACGTCTGTACTTTTAACAATCATCAAATGGATGTTTTTCAAAACATAGCAGCCTGTATAGTATGCACAATGATTAATGACAATGCTTCTACAAGTTAGGCCTATCAATATATATTTCAAATTTAAGTTTAGTTTGGTTACCTATAGAATTCAATGCACAGGGAATAGCTACAGGTGTAAGACCACAACATAGTAAGCCTTAACACCAGCTATCATTTTCTGGCAATTTTTTATATACACAATACATGCAAATGGGAAGAGGTATATTCAGGCCCAGGGAAACAAGTTCTAGCTTTGACCATTTTAAACCTGGGAATATAATCGGGTATAAAACAAGCTAGTCTAAGATATCCGTGGTATATTCTGGCCTGAGGCTGTTACAACGAGTGTCCATCACTTTGATAAATAGAGGGCCGTAAAACCGAGGTGTAAGTATATCAACATATACATATAAATATTAATATGTTATTTACAAATACACTCTCTTTTATTGATTATAAATGTGCTTTATGATGTAAGTACATTTAAATGGATAATGGTTAAAAACATCTAGAACTATAAGAAGGTACAGTAAAGGGTAGTGGAGGGCGGTTCAGTTAGTAGTTGCTATACGTCAACTATCTATATTAATATTGTAAAGGTTAAATATGAGTAAAGAAGTTGATGAGTGAATGGGTTAAGGTAGGGTTAAGTAACGGGGAATAGATCAAGTGAAGGATGTGTATGCATCTGAGGAAGGAGAACAGGCTGTCAAAGTAGAAAGTGTGAAATTATGTAAGGATGTATGGTAAGTTGGGAATTCGGTGAAGGGAGGGTAGGAGGGGGAAAGCAGAGCTATGGACAGCGTCAAAGCGTGGACAAGACAACACAATGCGTGGAACTGAAAGAGACATTACATAAGGAACATAGGGGCGGATCAGAACGTGACATCAGATAGGAGTGTATCAGGCGGGTGTGGCCAATATGTAAGCGGGCGAGAGCCGTCTCCCAAGGTCTGTTTCGATGAAATGGAACTAACCAGGAGATTAATAGTTTTATGTAGTATGTGATTCATTAGTGCGGAGACTTGACCAGAAAGATTTCCATCGGGCATACAGGAAGTTCTTAAACTGAGGGTAATAATCTGTGACTGGAATATGCGAGAAACGTGATTGGTGTGATGTGGACATAGCGGTTTAGCGTACTAGAGTGTATGCTTGTTCATTGCCAGGGGTTTCAACATGGCTGGGCACCCAGCAAAATCTGATAGATCTATGGCATGTGGACAGGTAGAACCAGTTCTGAATCTTACAGACAAGGAGATTAGTCGAGTGCAGAGACTTTATGAAAGTTAATGAGTTACGGGAGTCGGTAAAAATAGTGAAAGAGGAAGAAGGGAGTGAGTATATGTGTTTTAAGGCAAAAAGGAGTGTGTACAGTTCTGTAGTAAGGACACTGGATTCAGGAGGGAGAAAGTGCAAGTTGGGAAGGTTACAGCGAAACCAGCACCCTGGGTGAATTTGGAGCCATCCGTGTAAACATGAATACTGGAGGAATGAATGGAGACATGGTCAAGGAAATGGGTGAGAAGAACAGAAGGGGGGATAAGGTATAAGCCGTGGAGGAACGGAACAGACAAAAAACGGGTGAGGTCGGAGATGGAGAAAGGGGGAATGGGAGAGGAGAATATCCATGCGAATGGAGAAAGGAGGTAAACGTGGAGAAGCAAAGGTAGGAAGCAGGGATCGTGGGATAGTTAGTTTAGTGTGGAAAAGTTGGTGGAATCGATCATTGCATCGGAGAGAGGGAAGGGTACGACGTCGAGAGATATGGCATACCTGACTCAGTGTACAGGCTTTCAATTGGAGAGGATCGGAAGGTGCCTAGGGTTATGTGAAGACCACAGTGGTGAAATGTATCAAGATGAGCAATGAGAGAGGTTGAGGCAGAGGCGTAGATATGTCACCCATAATCGAGAGTGGAGAGGATCAAGGTAACATGAACATGTAGGAGAGTATTGCGAGCTGAGACCCAGGATATATGGGAGAGTTTGTAAGACGAGGCAATGTCATAAACAGCATGAAGGAATAAAGTGGTACTGAACACACTGCCTTGTGAGACGCCTTTGAACTGAGTAAAGGATGATGTGCAAGATGCAATTTTGACTTGGAAAGTGCGTTTGGAGATGAAAGACTTTACAAAGACACCCATGTTTCCACATATGCCTAGGGAGGGCAATTGATGGAGAATATGGTACCGCCATGTATCATATGCTTTTTCTAGGTCAAAGAATATGGCTAATACGGATTCATGGCGTGCTGTAGATTTATCTGCAGATATGTCTCGAAATGAGCAAAGGGACCAGCTGTACTTCGGGCACGGCGGAAACCAAACTGGAAAGGAGAGAGAAGATTGTGAGATTCGAGATGCCACATTAAGCGGAAGTTAACCATTCGCTCTAGTAGTTTGCACAACCAACTAGTTAGAGCGATGGGGCGATATTCTTGAGGGAGGGTACCCGATTTATTGGGTTTCAAGAAGTGGAGGATAAGAGCTCGAAAGGCGAAAGAAAATTTCCTCACATCCATGTGGTTGAAAATAGTTAATAGGAAGGAGAGAGAGGAAGATGGAAGGTGTCACAGCATACGGTAGTGAATACCGTCAAGCCTTCATGAGTGTTGCGGCAGAGGAAGAAAAAGAAGCATTATAGGACTCAGCAGAGGATAGGCCGAAGATGATGAGGGTGCTTTCCCTGCTGGTCTTAATGGAAGAGAAGTGTGGAGAAAGGTGAGAACCATTACTGACCTGGCTGAAATACCCAGTTCATTTGCGACTTCGGGAGGATCAGAGATGAGAGTATCTCGAATATGGAGGACGGGGGCTGGATGGTGGGGGGGGGATGTTTGCCTGATAATGTATGGATCCGACGCCAAACAGCTGACAATGATGTAGATGTAATTGAGGAAACATAATTTCGCCAGCTATTTGTTTTACTGTTGCGGATTGTACGACAAAGACGAGATGTTCTTTTAAAGGCGATAAGGGCTGATTGTTGATTAGGGGCGCCTTGTTTGTATCGATTACTGTTCCAGGCGGCAGGTTTTAAGCCAGTGGTGGGCAAACTTTTCAGAGCGAGGGTTGCATCCGTGGGCAACGTAAAATCGGGCGGGATGCTCTAAGATAATACAATATATAAAGAGCATAGTTAATAAAAACAAACAAATTCAGAATCCAGCACAAGTAATTTATTAGGAAAAATGCTGGCAGAAATTCTTATCACTGCATTTAAGTTTGTGTCTGACACAAAAGACTTATTTTATCCTCATGCAGGAAAAACTCTGCTCGTAGATGTAACTGGAACCAAAAATTGCGAATAATCTGGCAACAAAATTTCTTACACATGGAGAACATTGAACAGAGTGAATTATAAAACTCTACTAATGGTAGGGAGTGAAATATTTCCTTCAATGAATGATCAGACTAAATGTCTTCCAATCCAAGCTGTAATTTATACGGTGCTTAATCAACAGCAGCTGAGAATGAAGGCGAAGTTAATCAATTGAATTTAAGCTCAATCCGTCTGAAATCCTCAAACTTTCTTTCAAACTTCTCAACTGATCCTTGATTTTTTGAGCACACATTTGCACACTTTCTCTTTTCCCAAAAAATGAAAAATGGGTCAACCTGCCCTCACTTGCTTGCCTTGAAAACAAAGATAATTTTGCTTGAAAAGATTTGACATGCTTATACATTTCATGAGCCAAAAGTTCCTTTCCCTGCAATTTTACATTTAGCTCATTCGACTTTTCAAAAACGTCAGCTGCAAACAATTCATATTTCCACTCAACACAGTCCATTTTTGTAACAAATTCACAAATAATCTCTTTCATATCGAGAAAGAGCAAAATTTATTTTCGTAAGTCCCACACTCGCTCCAGTACTTTGCCAAGACTGAGCCATCGTACACTATTGTGATAGAGAACATCCCCATGC
This sequence comes from Penaeus chinensis, assembly GCF_019202785.1. Taxonomy (NCBI): domain Eukaryota; kingdom Metazoa; phylum Arthropoda; class Malacostraca; order Decapoda; family Penaeidae; genus Penaeus; species Penaeus chinensis. The sequence goes on along the minus strand of NC_061822.1, from coordinate 45,187,552 downwards.
TTAGCCTCCATGTCCTCCAGTAGGGATCTGAATTGTCTGTCATTGACTGGTGTTTACTACTTACCACTGGATCCAGATTTTCTTGTTGCAAAAGGCAGTGGAAAGTCAAGAAGGCTCGGTTAGGATTGGCTTTTCTATTTTTGTTTTCCAGGAGTTTAACCGTGTCCACATTTCCCCCACATAATGCCCGGGCATCATTTGTTGTTATGCTTGTCAATCTATCCTATGATAATGCACTTTATTTAGTTGCATTGACCATACATTCATACAAATCCTGATTAGTTGTATTTGTCATCGATTCTAGTGACAGCAATTCTTCTGTAATACGGAAATTCTCATCCACGCCACGTACGAAAATTAGGAACTGTACAGTATCTTGGATGTCTGTACTCTCATCTAGTGCTAACGAATAACAAAATCTTTACTCAACTGTTGAGCCGTCATTGATTATTTATATGCGTCTCACGACAGTCTCCCTCGATAATGAAAATGTTACCTTTCATTTCCGGCATACAACACTCCATCATCACGTATTGTTTAATTAACTCGCCATCTGAGAACGGTTTGTAACGTCTTGCAATTCGGTGTGCCGCCATAAAACTTGCCTCCAACGCAGTATCGTGAATTGATGATGGCTTCTTAAATAGAGTTTGTTGCCTGTTTAATTTTGTAACATATTCCACAGCCTTTTCCTTCCGTGATCAAAATCCACGTATTTTGCTTGGTACTGCCGCTTCAAATTGTACTCCTTTAACACAGCAGTTGTCTCCTGGTACAGTGAACACACCGCTTCATTCTTAGAGCTGGTGAAGAAATACTTGTGTGTTCATTCTTTATTAAATGTGCGGCACTCATCCTCAATTTTACGTTTTTTTAGGAGACATTGTTCGCAGGGTTGGAGAGATGGTGTTGGGCAAATGACTGTCAACAGTAACTGCGCATTCGCAATATCATACTCATGCGCAGACAGTATATAACCATCGGAAAATGAGGAGTAGGTTTCTTTGACACTAAAAAAGCCAGCCTCGGTTCAAGCACAAACATGTTGATTAATGAAGAGAAGGGGAGCATAGGGAGAGGTTAAGGCATGAAAAAGATTCCGTGCGTATGTCAAAGTGTGTGGGGCGATCTGGATTAAGAATAATAAGGTCAGTTGTGGAGAGGAAGCGTTCTAGGGATTTGCCACGTGAGTTGGTGATATAATCACCCAAAGAGTGTGGTGGCAGTTAAAATCACCAAATACGAGGAAAGTTGGCTTGATTTGAGGATTAGAGTTTCAAATGGGGTAGGAAAGGGAGAAGTAGACTGAAATAACTGTGAATGACTGTGCACGGTACAGTGGTTTGAAAGGGAGGTATGACATAAGGTGTTTTCTGATTGATAATTATAGACGAGACATAAAGGGAGTGTGTGGAAGAGACAAAATTTGAATTGGGAATTAGTATAGGAGGATGTGTAAAAAAAAGTATCTTGGAGGCAGATATTGTATATGACGAAAATCAGGTCTGTGAGAACGGAAACTGCGAATATTCCAATGTAGGAGAGCTATTACTTATGTGATCTATGAGTGATAACGGTGCGTGTTGAGAATTTGAAGGGAAAGGAGCTAGAGGGTGAGATAAGGAATGGGAGTGGGGAGGTGGTGTAGCATCAGGAGGTGGAGGATTTGAGGAAGGGCATAGTTGTGACATAATGGATTCATCCACGTGTGTAGCCATGAGGAAGTTGTTGAAATTGAGGGTGGATGAGGGGTTTCGGTGTCAATTTGGGACTCGAGTAGATAGCTTTGAATATCTTCAAGAATTTCCGAAATGGAGTTGGTTGGAGAGTTTTGTGAGACAAAGGTTTTCTTGTGAGGGGGGAAGAGGAGACTGGTGCCTGAGGAATAGAAGCAAAGGTAGGTGGAGTGTGTGGTAGGAGAAGGGGTGGAACGTTTAGTCTATCTGCTACAGATAGTACGGGGAGGGAGAGGGGAAGGTGTTGGGGCTGCAGTAGAGATTGGAGTTTCTGGATTTAGATTGGCAAAATAATTTGACTGGGGAAGGTAGGAGGTAGAAGTGGGGAAGTAAGATTTAGGAATGATAGGTATAGGGGAGGGTGTAGAAACATCTTGGTAGGGAGGGGGAGGGGGAGAGCGAGCGACATTACTGGACTCGAGAGTAAGAGAAAAACCTCGTTGACGTGCTTCCTATCTGGCTTCACGGAGGGTGAGACCAAGTGTGAATCTGAGAGTTGCCACCTCAGACTCAAACTTGTAGGTGGGGCAGCCCCTATAAAATACATTATGGGGGCCGCCACAGTTTGCACATGTGCGTGACTGTACATAGCAATTTGATCGGTTATGACCAGGTTGGGGACGTAAAGCACATCGGGCTGTGGAACGGCAGTGTTTGGCAAGATGTCCTAAACGCCAACAATTTTGACACTGACGGGAGGAGGTTGATATGGTCGGAGAGGAGGGATTCTCCACCAATGTAAACATCAAAGGGAAGGTCATATCTACGGAAAGTAATTTTGGCAATATTGGTGGGGTTCTTACGATAACCTCTAGGAGGTATTGTGTAGCACTGTATTGGTATCACATCATAGTCCGTCAGGCAGGCGAGTAAGTCTCCACAATCTGACCAATTTTTGTTATAGATAGGGCAGTTTGCTAGGGAAAGAGACAGTTCCGTTACAATTATTGAGGGTTGGACGGGGTTCTGTGGGAATGGGGTCTGTTAGTTGATAATGCTATAGCTTGGTTTTCAGATGTAACTGGGACGAGACGGGAACGATCAGGTCGGCTACAGAAAGGGACTTTGCCTACTTGTTTTTGGAGCCATTGCTTGAAGAGAAGTGTTGTCAGAGTAATAAG
>NC_061822.1:45169695-45174695 GCF_019202785.1 Penaeus chinensis | reverse complement strand
AAAAAAGGCATTATAGTAGTGAGAAATGGAAAAAAAAGTACCTTTAATTGAATATGCAGTTTGAAGCATGTGTAAATAGATAGGTGTGCATGCATGAGTGCTTCTGTGTATACTTGTGAGTGAGCACAAATATATATGAGCATGTCTGTGTTTGTATGTGTGTTTATTTGTATTTGTGAGTGAATTTACTCACTCTTTCAGAGAGATTTTCTACTACTCTTCTTGCGCTTCTTTATCTTAGGAGGGACTGGCTCTATTTCTGTGCCAAGAGTCTGTGGTGGCTCACTTATTATCCAGTCCAGTGTAGGTTGTGATGTTGCAGGCTTGATAGAAGGAGAGATGATCGATCCAGGTAGGTCAGTGACACTGCCAGCTGTCACCTTCTTCTTTACTTTCTTTGGAAGAAGCTTTAACCTTTCTCCAGCAGCACCAGCAACAGCAGGCAATCGGTCCATGCTCTTTGAAAGAGATTTGAGTGTGTGCTTGCTGGAGCGCTTGCTAGGGGAGGACATCACTTTAGTCACCTTCTTTGAGGAACTCACCACCACAGGAGATTTAGGCTGAACATGCAAGTCACAAGGACCAGTGTTAGTGATTATACTTAGACCAGGAGAACTATGGCTTGTCTGTGGTTCACACACTGAAGAGAGAGGTGAGCGTGGTGACAATGGACTTTGACTTGCACCATAAAATCCTTCCTGAGAAGGCGAAAGAGGGCTGCACTTGCGCTCTGCTGGCTCTAGGCTTGGAAAACTGTAATATGTTGGGTCCTTGGCTTTCAGTGTTGACTCCTCAGAACTTGGGCTTGAACTTGGACTAATCTTCAACTTTTTTGTTCCTGAATTAAGAACTTTACTTCTCTGTCTACGAGTCTTTTCAACCTTTTTCACCAGAGTGGGACTTTCTGGGGTGTCTGAGATGGAGAGCTTGACATTGAGGTTGGGTGTGAGGCTGACTGAGGCCGTGAGACTATGCTTGCTGGAACTCATCTTGCTGCTGGGGATCTTGGACTCTCCTCCAAGATGACTGCTCTCTCCAAGTTCTGTGAAAGTGAGAGAACGTGAAACCCCAGCCTTCTTGGGAGATGGTGACTTGACCTTGGAAGCTTTAGGTTTGCACCGGGGGGAGAGTCCACTTGAACTTACAGGTTTCTTTGCACTTGCAGGTCGTGGACGGGCAGGTCCTTCTGATATTTCTCTTGGCTCTTGATTTTCAGCATCTACTGTAAGGCACCAGGAGTGTCGCCGCACACGCTGACAACGACTTCGTGGTAGTCGTGGAGAAGCTGGAGTGCTTGGGGGGCCTTGCCTACCAGCCCCAATACGAGCACCACTGCCTCCACTCCTTCCTCCACTTAGCCTCTCCACTGTCAACTTGTTTGTTGATCGTGATGCAGGTGTGCGGGCAGCATGGGTTCCAGTGGTGTTTGTGCGAGGCGAGAGAGATGAAGAAGCAAGAAAATGGTGGAGCCATGCACGGACACCAGCTATGCTCCCATACTGGGATTGAGGAAGCCTTGACCATCCACTTCCACTACATACTAAGTCCAGCAAACTCACCCCTAACTGACGACCACACTGAAAGTAAACAATAGCGTTATAAATGAGAAAAAAGGGATGAAAATATAAAACTAAATACATAATTACATCCCCAACATAAGAGAGTCTTGATTCTTCGCCCCATTATTTGGACTGTCAGAATAATCACCAATCTGTTTGTATAGATTCTGCTAGGCTTACATCTTCAAAGATTGCAGGAGTGTACTTTGGTGGCGAGGAGAGTGGAGTCTGAGGTGACTTCCTCTGGTCTAGGGGAGATGGCGGAACAGGATTGTATGTACGACCTGTATTGTAGTTACATTCCAATGTGTATGACCTCAGAAGCCCAGTTGCTCGCATTATGGCTACACGACCTGATCCTTCCTTGCTCATACCATCCCTCCGGTCCCTAAGTAAAGAGAATAACATTAATCATAAATGTGAATCTGGAAGAGATTTCTTTTTTCACTTACAATATGAAAAGAATAACGAAAATATGAATCAGATATTTAAAAAATGATTGGCAAAAAGTATTTTCAAAGTCCACACATATAAAGTACACAAAAATATACTGCTTTTCAAAGTCCACTATGCAAATAACATTGATATGAATCAGAAATTTGATTTTATTTTACATCCCTTCTGGTTTGATTCTCTCAACAAAATTTTACAACAAATCAGCCAACTTGACATTTATAGTGACACTCACTTGAGATACATGTTCCTCTCTGAGAAGTTACAAGCAGCAAAATCAAAGTTGGGGCAATTGGCCCCAAGCAACTTGGGAAACAGCATGTTTTCTACCATGACTGCAGGGTCCTCATACCAGTTGCCATAGATGAAAATGCCTGCCACAGGAAATTATTAATTAATGATAAAAAAAAAAAAAAATCACCCGTACCTTGATAATATACATGTTCACTCCTAAAGGACTGCTAAGTTCATAGATTCATGTGCTCATAGAAAAATGCATTATTATCATGGCTCAAATCATTCTAATTTGGATATTCTTAATATGGATATCTTGGATACTAATTTTGTGACAACTTTTACCATGTTTCATCCAATCTGCGCACACACACACACACCAGTGTGTTATATTTTGGTTAATGATGATGATAAAATCCTTAAAATTATAAATAATTTTTAACCCACTCTACTGCTTAATGTACCCTGAAGAACATCAAAAGTGTCAAGACAATTCTTAGCCATGGCCCAGGCTAAAAATGCTGACATTCAGGTGCAACAACTTAAAGGCAATTGAAGTAATTCATGATTGGCAGAATAATAATAATAATAATAATAATAATAATAATAATAATAATAATAATAAACATACTGAAAAAATTACCCAACAATGATTCAAGGTGAATAAATGGCATGCATGGATTCTCTATCCAAACAGTCAGTAGATGTGTTGTAAGTCTTCTCATATATTACTTGTATAAAATATGGTGGAATAATCATTATTAGTATGATATCAATCATTACTAACATGGTATTGATTATAATATTATTCAACTTTAATCATTACTCACCCCTTTTAGATGCATGCCCGTGGAGATCTATGTAAAGGAAGAGCCCCGAGGACACCTGGGTCTCCTCAGGAATGGGTGTGGGAGGACTCAGTACCTGTGAGAAGCCCTCAGAAGGAATGCGAAGAGAGGTATCTAATGTTCCTAGATTTGTATCCATCTCCCTCCCAGGCCGTCCACACTCTGCCTCGCTCTCACTACTGCTAGCTATCCCCCCTCCCTCCTTTGTTCCAGCAATATTTTGTACTCCAGGAGTGAGAGGCAGGACACTACTCTTTTGTGGTGGGATTGGATGCAGCAAATTCCCATCTTTGCTTTCTTTGTGTGACCCTCTGTTTGCCTTTGTGCTTTGTAAGGAGGTACTAGAACTAACGCCACTACCTAAAGCATCTGCCTTGAACTGCTGCTGACTAGACACCCCTGAAGATGCTGAGGTGAATGATAATGCATTGGAACAACTAGGCAGGAGATTATCGTCCTTTGAGATTAGTCTACTGGGATTAATGCAACTAAAACTACTAAGATCTTTATCACTATTTGGTGCTGTATTTTTCAATTTTTTTTCATCACAGTGGCAATCATCAAAAGCTTTGTCTTTCTCTTCCTTGTAGAGGTCCTTTAAAAATAGGTCCCGGGATTTTTCACAACTTGAGGTGCTCACTCCCTCCCCCTCACTCTTAGTTTGTGAAATACAGGGTGAACGAATGGCACTATCCTGATTACATCCCTTATTTCCTGATATAATGTTTGTAAAATCACTAACAGCTGCTAGTGATCCAAACATGCTAGTGACACCTGTTTCAGCTTCGCTGATGCAAGAAACATTTGAGCAGTCATCATGGACATCAGACATGTGTGAGGCTCTTTGGAACGAACTAGAAGCTTGTGTGCCATCAACTGAGACATTGCTGGAAATGTCCCAGCCTGATGCTGACGGCTCATCCATCTCCATTAAAGCAGTTCCTCTCATCCGTCCACTCCCTGAGCCTCCAGCCTTCCCACACTGAACATCACTGAAGCTGTGGCAGGTGTCTTCATCCATAACAACTGGTGGCCCCTTTGAAGAATTGGTGACAGCCAATTCTGAGTCATCATTAGAAGATGTGGTGCTTGTGGTGGGAGCTGTTTCACTTAAATCATCTGAGTTTGCTGGAGTAGCTTTGGAATCCTGGAATGAGTTTGGAAGGATGTGGCCATGATGGTGGTACAGGATGACTTGCCTGGTAGCATAAATGGTTGGATGTAAGTGTGGTGATGGATCCACATACACGCGATTCAGATTTACCCCACGCTGGTCAGTGCGATAATGGCCACGCACTACACCATCTGGATTGAGAATTGGGATGAGCTTGAAGACGAACATGTCCCTGAGCTTCACAGCCCTAGGGTCATTTGAGACAATGAAATTCAGGAAGCCATTTAACACAAAACTGGAGGATGTCTCACCAGGGTGTACTCTGGCAGAAACAAAGACGACTTTCTTGCTAGGAAAGCGGTGGGGACGAGGCTCATTAACATTGGGGAAGAGACCTGGAAGCCTTGCCTCACGCTCTTCTACCTTACCATTGTGCGAGCTGACAGTCACAAGGTCAACACGCCAGCCATCAAGCGATTTTATGAGCAATTCTCGATGGTAGTAAAGACTTGGAGAACTCACTGAGAATTTATGGTCAAGACTTTCTAGCATGTTTTGTAGCTCTGAGTACGTAAATGGGTATGTGAAGGCATAGTGGGTGAATACTCCCACTTCACTCACAGTATGAACCCAAGATACCACTGTACTGTTCTCCTCACTCTGAAATGGTACATTATCAACAATAAATTATTACTGTCATCTCATATTACATACACTAATATTCCTGTTATCACAAAAAAAAAAAGGAAAAAAAATTCATGCACACCTACATCACATTTCTTTTATGAACAT
>NC_061822.1:45162195-45164695 GCF_019202785.1 Penaeus chinensis | reverse complement strand
CTATATACATATATGTATATATATGTATATATGTGTATGTGTATATATACATATGAAAGTGTATATATATGTATATCTATACATATATGTGTGTATATATACATATACATACAATAATGAGTGTGTATGAATGTGTATATATATATATATATATATATATATATATACATATATATGTATATTACATATATGTATGTTATGTATATGTATATAATATATATATATATATATATATATATATATATATATATAATGTATGTATGTGTGTGTGTGTGTGTGTGTGTGTGTGTGTGTATGTGTGTGTGTGTGTGTGTGTGTGTGTGTGTGTGTGTGTGTGTGTGTGTGTGTGTGTGTGTGTGTGTGTGTGTGTGTGTGTGTGTGGGTATTCATATATGTATATATATGTATATTTATGTATATATGTATATCTATATCTCTCTCTATATATATATATATAGACATATATGTATAGTGACAAAAAAAACTTTTGTTACCTTTACTTGTTTGAAATGAGGAACTGAACTGAACCTTGCCTTGCTCTTCCATACAACTTCCTCAATTTTTCATATTAGTTTGTGCAAAGGTAACAATAATTATTTTTCTGACTGTACATATATATATATATATATATATATATATATATATATAAATATATATATATTTATATATAAATGTATATTTATATATATATATAAATATATATATATATATATATATATGTATATATACATGTGTATATATACATATATGTGTATATATACATATATGTATATGTATACACATATATGTATATATACACACATATATGTATATATACACACATATATGTATATATATACATATATGTATATATGTGCATATATGTATATAAACTATTTTGTTATATATATATATATATATCATATTATATATAAATAAATTAATATATTAATAAATATTGACATATGAAGATACAAATATAGATCTAAGTAGATAAAGATACAGACATAAATATAGATATAAGTAAACCATAAAGCCTTGGTATATAATTGCTATTAACCCAATGAGCACGGTTGACAAGACTAGAATGCCATGCCCACAGTAATAAGTTTTATCTATTGTCTTTATGCATAGATGCCTCTACAAGTGCTTAGTCACCTAGGAGTCAGGTATGAGTCGTACTTGTCTCATCTGTTTACCTTTTCCTTCATTTCTTGAAAGCTTCACTTCTATTATTTTGTTGATTTTGATGTTTCTAGCATCTAAATAATAATCTAATAATCATAATATCACTTAGAATGATAACAATGTTAATATTAATAGTATTGGAAAGAAAAATGCACTTTCCTGCCAATTCAAGGAATGGGGAAATCAGAATCAGTCACTAGGGCCAGCTGATACACTCCTTGCTGCTGAGCACACATGGAGCCATCTGTATGTAACAAAACTCACTAATATCTACAGGGGACTGTACATAAACCCTGTGACATTGGGTTAAGAAAGGATGGCTAAATGTGAAAAATAAAATTGATGCAAAAAATTTAATTGGTTTTGAAGTCATCAGTCTCCACACCATTTTGCTTGTTTGGCATTATTACGCAAGTAGAAATTTAAATCATATCATGTTCATATCTGAAAATAGCTTCACAAAAGAATACAGACAGAGGAGGAAACATAATTTTAAAACTGAAATAATTAGAAAGGGGAAAATATGAATGAATGAAAAGGAAAAGGAAAATGTTTGAAATATCCATTATATCTAAGGTATATATCTGGAATACTACAAAAGCCTCCTGACTGGAAACAACAACAAGTGTTTCACAACAGCAATCTATGATACAATCTAAATGCTTGCAGTGTTTCATTGTCATTGCAATTATGCATAGCTCAGTCAACTTATGTATGAATGTTTAGACTGGAAATTTTCTGATTGCATTATATGAATATTTTGACTGGAAAATTGGCAATTTAAAATGATCTAACCCTCCTTTTGTCCACTAAAATAAGGTATGAGTTTACATATTTATCATACAATGCAGTAAAACATCCATTTCTATAAAACAAAAACATGTTGACCCAATCACCACTACTATGCGATTGAGATTTACGAAGTTCTTGCTTCGCCTGGGCCTTCCATATATAGCCCGGCTAAGCACTACTGATTTATGTAGTGTCCCTTGTAGTTATTTGTGAATTTTGTTACATACAGATGGCTCCACATGTGTTCAGCCAGCAAGGAGTCTAGCAGTAGGCCCTAGTGACCGATCCTGATTTCCCCATTCTAATACTATTAATATTGATACGGTTATTATTATCACTGATATCATGATTATTAAATTGCTATCAAAATCTTGGTAATATTAGAGACAATGAAATAATACAAAAGGCACTTTTCAAAAATCAAGGAAAGGCTAAGCAGGCAAGATAGATAAGATCAATAACTGACTCCTTGGCAACTAAGCACTTGTGGAGCCATCTATGTGTAAAGACAATAAATGAACTTATATCACAGTAGGAATGG
>NC_061822.1:45147195-45154695 GCF_019202785.1 Penaeus chinensis | reverse complement strand
ATATATGCCAAATTTGATAGTATTAAACAAATGTTCGAGTTCTCCAGATAGCCGCGGATCCTTGCAGTGACGTCATATTGCGTGTTTATTGGATATTATCCGGTTGTTTGAATATTCCTGTCTTTTTTCAATCCTTTTCTGATATGACTGATGGTCTTCAATGTCACATTTTTTTGTATCGCTGTTGTTTTTTATTATTGTGTTTATTTATATAACTTATAATAACCTTTACGTTCAGTATTGCTTAAAATGTAATAATCAAATATGTTTTTTTCCCTTTTTTTGTATTCATTAACGTCATTGTTGACAATCAAACTAATTTGCCTTTTCCTAAATCAGTCATCAATCATTTCAGCCATATCCACAGACACGGAACAGTCACGTATTTTGTTTTGTCGAATAGTCTTGACCTCGATAGCAAGCCGCGGTGCACGAGCGAACGAACGTGTCATCCGTTCAGCTATTGATCTGAGTTGCTAACTGGTTTAGTCGTGGGCTGCATATTTCCCGTTCAGCTTTTGATTATTTCTAAACGTAAGGTGGATGGATATCGTCTCTCTCACTCGGTGTCTCTGTCTAGATATGATTCTCCCTCCCTCTCTTTCTTTATATCTCTCTCTCTCTCTCTCTCTCTCTCTCTCTCTCTCTCTCTCTCTCTCTCTCTCTCTCTCTCTCTCTCTCTCTCTCTCTCTCTCTCTCTCTCATTGTACTGACTGACGCATTCAAGTTGGGGAGGAATTATGAATTATGAATTAAGATCAATGTCATTTTGTAATGGTACATAGTCGTCGGAACACCAGGATTAGAAATCACTGATATACATGCATGTGTGTGTGTGTGTGTGTGTGTGTGTGTGTGTGTGTGTGTGTGTGTGTATGTAATATATGTATGTATGTATGTATGTGTATATATATATATATATGTGTGTGTGTGTGTGTGTGTGTATATATATATACACATGTGTGTGTGTGTGTTCATCTCTCTCCCTCCCTCCCTCCCTCTCTCTCTCTCTCTCTCTCTCTCTCTCTATAAATATATATATATATATATATATATTTGTCCACACAAATATACATATATATACATATACATACATATACATACATACATATATATATATTTATGCATGCGTGCATATATACATATATGTGTGTGTGCATGGATACATATTTATGTATGTATATGTATATATATGCATACATATTTATGTATGTATATGTATATATATATGTATATGTATACGTATATACGCACATATACATACATCATGCACACACACGCACGCGAGCGCGCGCGTACACACACACACACACACAATTCTGCTTGCGTCTTTATTGTGTATATTCGCTCTCTGATATTCTAGCAACGTTCTCACAAATCCTGACTTAATCTTAACTATAACTTAAAAGATAATATCCCCAGCCATTTGTCTTAATCTCTTCCATAACCCAAAGCTAGTATTCCCAGTCAATTAAAGACTGGTGACAGGTCAATTCAATGATCGTGAATGCTAATTTGGTTCACCGAATGTTTTTGGTACCTAGTTGAGAATGACGAAGGTGCGGGGCATCTGTATTAAGTTAAACAGACTAATGAGGGCAGGGAGCCCATCGTTCTGACAGTAAAAAAATAAGGTGATCTACTGTTTGCTACTTCTGCAAATTTGGTATCAGTTATTCTTGATCACTTGATACTTGGACGCTTTCTGACAACTAAAACTTGCACGGAGAGACCAGCCCCTGGTACACCATGATCGATCATTCTCTCCTTTTCTTCACCTCTAGTTTCTCCCTGGCGGGCTGTCTCTCTTTCTGCCTTTTTGGAATCCATTTTTTTCCATTCTCCTATTCTCTGTTAATTCATTTAACATGCCCAGTCCTTTCCACAGGATTGAGATGCCTGCCATGCATAGAAGGGAAAGATCAGTCAGGGTAGTTTCGCGTGCCTTCCCTGACAGTGTTATTATTAAGTCACTGTCTCTAGACGGGTTGCCAGCCAAGGCTAATAAGTCCCCTCTACCCTTATTTCTATTTATCCCATAAAATAGGGGTCAGGAGGGGAGCAGCATCTGGCGGAAAAAAAAAAAAAAAAAAAACGTTTCAGCCACTTGCCAGCCAACATTGACTTATTTCTCATTGCTGATCTCCTTGGAAGCGGAGTAATGCACGGACGCGATTCTAATAAATATTGTTTGTTGTATCAAAATTCGATAAATTAATAGTCCGCCTTACGCCAGGTGGGCTATTATATTGTTGACACGGTATATACGAGTATGTATATGTACACACACACACACACACAATGTACTCGACAATATAATAGTCCACCTACACCAGGGGAATATTGTTATTTCACGTTTTGAATAAAAAAAAAAAAAAAAAAAAAAAAAAAAAAAAAAAAAAAACGTTATTTGAAGGAATTGCGTCGTTTCAATACCCTGATTCCAAGGAGGCGGAAAAGGGAATGAGCGTACTAGATCAGCAATGAGAAATAAATCAGTGTCGACTGGTACGTGTCAGAAACTTTTTTTCTTTTTTGCCACGTGTCGTTTTCCTTTTGACCCCTATTCATAGGGACCCCTGTCCTCTTGATATGGGCAAAACCACGGATTTGAATGAACAGGTGTTAACACAAATGTGTGCTTTGAAGGAATCTGGTCTGCAAATAAAAATTGCAGATCAAATCGGCATTTGTACCCGTTTTGTTCGGCGCTGGGTTGCCAGGTTTGACCAGGAAGGCGGCCAAGTCACCCCGACTCACAAAAAGCGCTCTGGTAAGCCCGAACAGACTAACAGTCGGTTTTTAGCCATCGTGAAACGTCAAATAGAGACTAATCCACGATTAACGGCTAGAAAAATCAAATACACGTTTTCGGTTACGTTTCTGCTGAGCGCCGAACTGAATGGCTGCATATATCGATTTAATTTGTAATTTGTTTTGTTTGCAGACCAGATTCCTACAAAGTGTGTATTTGTGTCATCACCTGTTCACTCAAATCCGAAGTCTTGCCCTTATCAAGATCACAGATATCCTTCAGTAAGAGGGTTGAGAAGCGTAACACCTGATAAAAAAATAAAGAATGAAAAAAAAAAAAGAAAAAACTCATTGCTGATATTTAATTACATAAATATCTGTATCTATATTCATATGTGTACATACACACACACACACACACACACACACACACACACACACACACACACACACACACACACACACACACACACACACACACACAAACACACACACACATATATATATATATATATATATATATATGAATATATATAAATGATTATGTGTTTATATATATATAAGTTTATCTATAGTGCGTGTTTTTATATGTATATATATGTATATATTGCATACATATTGTATATATATATTGCATATATGTAATATATATATAATATAAATATATATATATATTTATTGTATATATATAACATATATTTTGTATATGTGTGTATACATATGTATATATATATGTATAAATATGTAATATATACAAATTGTATAGATATAAATATATATATGCATATGTACATACATATATATATATTTATATACATATATATGTATATATATATTATATATATGTATATATACTATATACATATTTTTATGTATATAAATGCATACATATGTATATATACTATATACATATTTTTATGTATATAAATGCATATACATGTATATGTATGTATATATATATATATATATGTATAAATCATATACATATATATATATATATATATAAATCTCTCTCTATATAAATCTATATATATTTATATATTGTATATATATTGTGTATATATACTGTATATATATAATACATATATAATATATACTATATATTTATTGCATATGTATATATATATATATATATATACACTCACAATGTGTTAGTGTAAATATATTGCATATATATATATATACAATATATTTGTATATATATCTGTATGTGTGTGTAAATAAATATATATATATATAAATATATGTGAATATATATATATATATATATATATATATATATATATATATATATATATATATATATATAAAGTATATGTACATGTACAATTGCGGAATTATATTTCAGTACACTTGCTGAGTCCCACTTTTGTACATCTGGCAGCCACTTCGATGTAAACATTATAATTTTTTTTATGCATTAGGCGAAAACCCTAGGTTGTTTGATTGAGTGTGATTGGTAGAACATAAATGACCAACAAGTGTATTAGTATCCATTTTTAGAAAATACGTAAACCATTTCATCTGTCGTTTTCTTCAAACATGTGATAACAAAACATATAGTATTAGCTATCACTGACTTTGTTTTGGGATATTTCTTTCAAATGCGATTTCCTGGCATTGTTTGTTTATCGGAATGGCAACACCTATGGATGTGAGGCGGCATTTCCCCCTCCTTTCAGCACAACAAGTATCAATTATAGCTGCATAGTTCTTGAAACTTGAAAATGCTAAATGCTTTAAAAGTCTATGTATGGCAGCTGATCAAATAAAATACTTCAAATTCGCTGAAACCTTTCTAAATGGTTTTCGTAGCCTACCAATTGCTAAACAACATCAATAATTCTTCTCGATTATTCTGAATGATTATTATATTGTGCTAAAATCGGACTACTATTTTCGTTATTATTATTCCGGAAGTCGTGGCGTATACTCCCAATACATGTGCTGTATTATATCTGATATATTGAAAGAAAAATCTTGTTCATTCTAATCAAATAAGAATTCAGTCTCGTTCTCTACTTTTATCTGACACGTAATTTATATATACCTTGTCAGTGCATGTCAAAGCTTTGATACATAAACTGAATATGTTTACGATAGAAATACATATTTTCCCGGTGTGTGAAGTCATGTTTATTCACTGGGAACTTGAGTAGTTTGAAGAAATATGAACTACCTCGAAAAAAAAAAAAAAACGTATATTTGATACTCTGTATGATGAATCTTTATAAATTCCTGAATAATCATTTCGCGGCTAATCCTAATATATGCTAAACAAGAAAGACAATATGTCCGATAGTATATGACGTCATGATGACAAGGGAAATCCGAAGTGAAATCGAGGCTGCCAAGAGGACACTTTTACGAGATAGACGCAAGGCACTCGGAAATTGCAAATAGAGGCCGCGTCATTGGGATGAGAGGGAAAGTAATTTCTCTTCCAGTGAAGTAACCAGAGATCCGGTTATCTCCTGCTTGATGGTATCCACGTGAATTAGGTTACATGCAGATTGGATTCATCACAGAACGTTATCAAAAGAGGTTAAACCAATGAGTGCTAACATCGCCTCCAGTTCGCCTAGCAGTATGTGGAGAGCGCACGGGAAGCTCCATTGCTGGATGAGATATAACAGGTGTAAATATCATTATCCTCTTTCAGTTTGCTCATATTGAGTTCAAATTTTGATAAAGATATATGTTTATACATCATATTTCATGTTCTGATTATCTATCATTATTTACTTTTTAGATGTGACAGACGACATATCTATGAAACGGCGAGGAGTGGCCACGTAACCAGTAATTAGTGGGGTGGATTTTCATGCATGGCATATGGCGCAGACCCGATGAAAAATGCTAATCAAAGAACCTCCCTATAGCTAACCTCACATAAGCATGTCATCTCTGTCCCGAGGATTAGACAAGGTTTTGAATAACAATAGATTGTTCTTATTATAACTATGACTGCCCTCAACACTAGCCTTTATTTTCTACAGTTATTACCGTTTTTTTTTCTCTCTCTCTTTACAAATAGACTGATGGTAAATATATCATCAAAATTAAAAAGCATCCTTCCAATTATTCGATTTACTGAATCCCCTGGCCAAGAAAAATAGATAAAAAATATATAAACTTGTTTATGTATATATATATATTTACATATATATTTTTTTTTTCTGTCGTCTACAGGTTAGCATATTTTGCGCGAGAAAGGATTCAAAATTTGTATCAACTGTAAAACCAGTGATTCTAAATTAAATTTTAAACAAACGTTCCTCAACTCATACGCACATGAACACAGTCATTGTAGCCCTACTTCGATTTTGCGTTCAATTGCTCTAATAGGATAGCAGCATATTTTCTGTTTATTGAATCAGTGTTTTTATCTGACGAAAAGAAAAGTCATTTTATCAATTCAAAAACACATGAAGATAATATATAAAAACAAGTATGCCATTCTTATCTACACCTACGTATATACTATAAACGGATGTGCATTGACAAACAAAAGGAAATAAATATTTGATAAATGATACAAGTATGGCGCTGCCCATTTCATCAGAAAGAACAATTTTTTTTTTTTTCAAACTATTAGATATCAAACAGCAAATGAATGGGAGTAAGTTCTTAAACTCTTGATATACATCTTCTTTGGAACCACCTAGGTTGTACTTCCTCGAGCTGAAACTAGCAAATGTGGATGCGACTCCTCAGAGAGACTAATTGCGAACACTATTGAGATTTTAGCATTTGAAACGAATTATTCATAATGTTTCGGTCCTCATTACCAAGTATTGACATAGTATTTCCATAGACGCCACACACACACACACACACACACACACACACACACACACACACACACACACACACACACACACACACACACACACACACACACACACAAATAAAACATATGTATATTCATTGTAACCCTACTGCGGTTTTGCGTACAAATTATGTTCTATAATGAAGAATATGTAGCATGTTTTCTGTTTATTTAATCAGTGTTTGGTGGCGACTAGATGGTGTAGCCACGGCACACGAGAAGCATTTAAACAGGTATTAACGATTTTTGCAAAGATTTTAATTTCATTTAGCTGCCACATATAAACGTTTAAATAATAAAGTGTTTTCATGTTTCAAGAAATAGGAAAATTATTGTGTTGAAAGAAGGGAAACATACCGCCTTCACCTCCATAGATGTTGCCATTTCGATAAACAAACAATTCCAGGAAATTACATTTAAAACAATATATCCGATAATGAAGTCATTGATTGCTGATACTACACGTTTTGTTATCATTTGTTTGAAGAAAATGAAAGATGAAATGGTTAACGTAGTTTCCAAATATATATTACTAATACACTTGTTAGTCTTTTATATTCTACCAATCATACCCCTTGTTACAAACAACCAAGGATTTTCGCCTCATTCATTTGCTTATGTTTACATCAATGTTGTTGCCAGATGTACAAAAGTGGGACCCAGCAAATGTACTGAAATATATTTCCGCAACTCTCTCTCTCTTACATATAGATGTATATGTGTATATATATGTATATATACATATATACATATATGTATATACACACACACATATATATATATATATATATATATATATATATATATATATATATATATATATATATATATATATATAGATGTATATACACATATATGTATATATTTATATATGTGTATATATATACTATATACATATTTTTTATGTATATATA
>NC_061822.1:45124695-45129695 GCF_019202785.1 Penaeus chinensis | reverse complement strand
CGTATTCATTTTCGTCCAGCTGTACCTGCCTGAGCGGCTTGATCAGCTCGTCCATGATACGCTGTCCGATGCGGCTGATCTCCACCTCTGGAATGCGGGACCAAGCTGTCAGGTTAAACGTCAAGGGAAACGATAGAGAGCCGGATGCTTGGGCGGGCCAGAGCTCGTTCCTCGACACATCTCATCATCTCTATCAGTCTACCAACTATAGTAGAAGTAGAAGTAGTAGTAGTTGTTGTTGTAATGATAATACTGATGATGATGATAAAAAATAATAACAAAACAGCAATAGTAACAATAACAATACTAATATTAATAATGATAAACATGAAAATAATAGTAAATGTACTACTGATAATAATAAAATGTTAATGAGAAATACTTTAACATTATAACTACATGCACTTTTTTCAATAATACGACGCCTCAAAACTTATTTGAAATACATAATGTCTTCAGAGATATTGAATCATGTGAATAGAATAGATTAATAGTTCCCAACATGCGAAACACTGCAACATTTCAACGGCAAGTTCAACTAACTTTAATCATACGGCTAACTCAGATAACTAGTAGTGAGGATGGGTCATCTTTAGTTTACTTTTTAATTAGCAAATCGCATTGTAAAGTAACCAGACTGGATGTGCGCGTGATTTAACCCAGTCGCCCCATTTGGCAAGAATACATGCCATGCCCACTGTAATACAAATTTATACAAGTGCTTAAGTCACCAAGGAGTTGGTTAATAGTCCTATCTATCTCACCTGTTTACCCTTTTCCTCGACTTTTGGAAAGGGTCTTTTGCACTATTTCACTGTCCTAAATGTTACCAAGATTTTAATAACAAATTAATAATCATAACATCAATACCAATAATAATCGATATCAACTGCATTAAAAAGGAAAACAGTTTCCTGCCAATTCAAGAAATGCGGAAATCAGGATCGGTCATTAGGGTTTACTGATAGACTCATTGGTGGCTGAGCACATGTGGAGCCATCTGTAAGTAACAAAATTCACAAAAAAATACAGGTAGCAAAACATAAATCCGGGGCGGTTGGGTTAAAGGCCATTACCTATAAACCCCCACACACACGCGCACACGCACACGCACACCCACACCCACACGCACACACACACAAGCAAGAGTTCTTATCAGTTGGCCCTCTTTGCATCACCTGAAGAGTTCCTAAGGATGATGCAATCGTTCCCCAACAAGATCATGTTCTGGAGGTTCATGGATCGGAAAGCTGCCCCCAGGAGTAGGTGTTCCCCGGCGTGGGCTCGGAGCAACGCCACCTAGGGAGTGAGAACAAAAATATAAACTGAGCAGGCGCCTGGTGATGCATGGCGGTGGCTGTGTTCCTACAGTTTAAAAAAGAGCAAAAATCTATGAAGGGAAATTACTTAACCTAACCATTACTTGCATTTTTTTTTTCTCAACTCGGTAGTATATTTGTAACTGATTAGGCCACACCATTTTTTTTTTCTTGCATAGCGGGCCCGTCGATGATAGATTTTAAAATTCCCACCGAAAATAATTCCTGGCGTTTTCCGTGTTACTTTTCCTATTCCCGCCGAGCTGCCTGGAGGATCCTATGGCCATTTGATTTTATACCACTATTAATTCAAAACATGGGAAACGAAGACCCTGCCAGAATTAAATTATATCAGTCTAATCTATCTAACTGGAGCCATATGGTTAAAGGAAACACCAGATACACACGAAAAATTACATATTTTTTTCTGCCTACATTTTTTTCGGCACTCAGAAGAGAAAAAATAAATACAACTATTATTTGGACCAATTTTATTTTTATTTTTTCCTACCTCCTACATTACATATTCGTCAGTTCTACCCGCTATGCAAGAAATAAAATAGTGTGGCCTTACGCTTCTGAAATAGACTTATGTATCGATCATAATGATGGTAAGGAAAGTGTAGGATAAATACAAACAGAAGGAGAACAACTTTCACCAGTGTGGCAGTTTGTTTGGTAGGGTCTAAATGGTTGCGTAAATACATGCGAGTCATCCTT
Organism: Penaeus chinensis; assembly: GCF_019202785.1. Taxonomy (NCBI): domain Eukaryota; kingdom Metazoa; phylum Arthropoda; class Malacostraca; order Decapoda; family Penaeidae; genus Penaeus; species Penaeus chinensis. The sequence goes on along the minus strand of NC_061822.1, from coordinate 45,127,656 downwards.
CTATAAACAATGAAAGGCAAGCAAGTACAATCTTAGTCATTGGGGTTTGCAGTTACACTCCCTGTAAGTTTGTGTGTGTGTGTGTGTGTGTGTGTGTGTGTGTGTGTGTGTGTGTGTGTGTGTGTGTGCGTGTGCGTGTGCGTGTGCGTGTGTGTGTGCGTGTGTGTGTGTGTGTGTGTGTATGTGTGTGTGTGTGTGTGTATTTGTAAGTATGTGTGCATGCATGTACATACACACACACAGATAGATTGATCGATAGATAGATATATTGTTAAAAAAAATACATACATTTATATATATATATATATATATATGCATATATATATATATATGTATATATATTTATATATAAAGAGAGAGAGAGAAATGTAGATATAGATAGATAAATAGACAGGTAGACAGATAGATAGATATAAATAGTCAGTCAGATAAATATAAATATACATATATAAATATATTTAGATAATTAGATAGACAGAGAGATAGAAAATAGACTGAGCTACGTAATATTCTTTTATTTCCCATTGTGTTACGAATCATTATCCTCCTCGTTGCTCATACTCATACGCAGAAGAGTCGACGACAGTACCTGGTCATCGAGAACAAGCTCGCAGAACGAGGGAATGTACTTGGCCCACTCGACCAGAATCAGGAGCTGCTGCTTCATGCTCTCACACACGTCCATCACACCCGCGACAGTCTTGTTCATCACATTCACGTCACCTACCGCCGGCGAGAACTAGAAGGTAGGATGATAAAGAACACGACGGGTAAGAAAATGTACCTCCCAATATCGTAATATAATGAACGATTATTTTTGATCTTCATGTTTTCTTGTTTATTCTTCGTTTAATGTGAATTAGAACAAATGAGGTTTGAGATAAACACTGAGCAATACCTGTCGAGAAAGATGTTCAGCGTTGAGTATCGTGGAAAGCGCCATGCCACTGGCGCCTCCCCCTTCGTCGTAACTGAGCCTACGAGTGCTGATTCTGTCGCGCTCGTTTTGAACAGCTTTGTGCAAGGGAAGAAGAGAGGGAAGGAAATGGGGGTAAGAAATAGAGAGAGAGAGAGAGAGAGAGAGAGAGAGAGAGAGAGAGAGAGAGAGAGAGAGAGAGAGAGAGAGAGAGAGAGAGAGAGAGAGAGGGAGACAGAGAGAGAGTTAGACAGATAAATAGATTAATAGAGAGAAAGAGAGAGAGAGAGAGAGAGAGAGAGAGAGAGAGAGAGAGAGAGAGAGAGAGAGAGAGAGAGAGAGAGAGAGAGAGAGAGAGAGAGAATTAATAGTTACACAGCGACAGTAAAAATGTAAAAAAAAATGTCATATCACTACAGGAAATGTTTCTCATGACGACAAAATTGCTACGAAATGGCGACGGTACTTTGTTAACAATGGTCAAAATATGCAAAAATATACATACGCATACTATACAATACTCACCATCTTTTTTCATTCCAACCCTTATGCATTTCCTCAGTCTGCAATAACGACATTGATTTCTTTTGTCCTTGTCGACTGTGCATCCACGATTGAACCTGCAGATTTATTTGTTTATCTGTTTTTTATATTTAAGTGTGGCAGTGAATTAAATTATGGTCAGGTTGATTTTCTTATAGTTGTGTCACACTTTCATGTTTTAGTTACTGACTTTTAATGGTTATGTTTGTTACCATTACTATTATTATAATCGTCATTGCTAGTACCATAACTACTATTACTTCTACAGTCAAATAGGCATCTTGCAATGCAACGTGGCAACTTGAGCCCAAATGACACAAAGACACTATCAATTGAGCACCATAAATCCTGCCTAAACCAGAATATAATTCTTTTAATAGTCCCGCTCAAGGAACCTCATATGTGCAACAAAAGAACACAGACACTCACCATGAAACCCACGCGACCGAGTGCGCCCCCATCTCACCTGCAGCTGTACGTGTGATTCTTCCTGACGGAGCGGCGGAAAAAGCCCTTGCAGCCATCGCACGAGTGGGCGCCGTAGTGCTTGCCCGTGGCCCTGTCACCGCAGATGGCACATGTCAGGCTCGCCGCCGAAGACCCTGTCACGACGCTCGCTGCCTCGCCGCCGCCCACGCTCATGCTGCCCATGATGGACACGCCCACGTTACCAATGGTGCATAAGGGCGTCCCGCCTGATAAAGAAGTAATAGTTAGGCGGGGTACATTTTTTTTCTAATAGGGTTGATTCAAGCAATCTAAATTCAATAATAATTTTTGATGCAGTAATTGATGAATTTGATTGCACATATACTTTACAGTCCATGTGAGGATCAGTGAACAAAACATAAAGCATATATCAGTTGAGTACAAATAAACCAGGCCAAAACAGAGCTTAACTGAGCAAAACAGAGCATTAATTTTGTTTATCTTATCAATGAGGAAATAAACAATAGGATTTGGCTTTGGAGGAAGTTCATGTTTTGGAATCTAGTCCCGTAACACCAAAGAATGTTTGAATTTTATTCTTGTATATATACGCATACAAACACGCAAACACACACACACACACACACACACACACACACACACACACACACACACACACACACATCACTTTTAGCAACTGATAGTATTGGCGGGAGGGATTGTAAAATTCCTGGATATCGCAATCGTCTGCCGTCGTGTTACAGGCAATAGCCAGTTGTTATTTTGCAAACAGTCCCAGGCAGTGACCTGACCGATTGCAAAAAGTTCAGAACAATGTCTGTTTTCTCCCGTGAGATACTTGTGATAGCTGGTATCCTTAGGTACTTCGACAATAACGTATTTTGCTCAAACCTATATCAGTCAGTTCGGGGAGCAAGTCCAGTCCAGAAGATTTCCAATAAAACCTAGAAGTATAATATGCTGTACTATGTGTGAAGGCCTACATTAACTACCCTGTCTTTTGAGGTATACCCTCTTACCCTCACCCAAAAGTGGCACCTTTGGAAGAACTG
>NC_061822.1:45117195-45119695 GCF_019202785.1 Penaeus chinensis | reverse complement strand
TATGTTATGACGTGTCCGTCCGTCAGCACCGCACTTACTTATCTTCCCGACCAAGACACTTCACACGTAACCCAGCTCGATCTCACGAAAGGTCTGAACCACTTCGGCCTCGACTGCCATCTGATTCTCTTCTTCGCGACCCGGACTTAATGACGCTCCCAATCGCCCCTTGTCGCACTCGGTTTCCTTAAGACCGATTTTGCATCTCGATTCCATAGGAGTATCACCCTTTCAAAAGGAACTCCACGCCCTCAACCCTAGGCAGAGGATAATACGGTGTGATTATGATACACCATACCTGGGCGCATTGTGTCTGGGATAGGATATATCCTGTATTTCATTTTAGTAGGGATCGTAGAAGGTAAACTATAGTAAGAATGCAACGTATAAACACACTGGTAATGACCATGGCAATGATCACGATGGTGATGGTTGTGATACAAAAATGTATTCATTCAGTAATAATCATATCATGAGATTAATGAAAATGAAGTTAGCAATCATGATCAAACTTGATTTGCTGATGCTGATGATTACCATATATAAAGGACCTTGGCAGTGGCGACCATATCAATGGCAACGATATTCATGCTCTTGAGTGTTTAAGTAACGCCTTGCCATAGGCCTCCCAGGTGAGCACCACATTTATGTCTAGACATGCTATCTCTCCCACGCTAACTTCCTCCTTTACCTGTCTGCTCGAGATGTCTGGGTCGGGAATTCTGGCGGGTTGGCCGGTCGGATGTATTTTTTGTCACGTGTTAAATATTTGAGACTGTATTTGTCTGTCTTTGCCCGAATATGTGTGGAAGCACCGACTGCATTTTTAGTTTTTTCCTTTTTGGTGAAGAAACTTGCGTTAGCACATTGCTGTCATATATATAATAATGGTATTAGCATCGTTGTTGTAACTACAGCCGGGATAGTATGAAAAGAATTCGCTGTTACTCATAGCCTAACTCCGTTGTACTGATGAGAGAGGAAGTTCATAAAACGGACTTATCAAGTACTAGTGAAAAGAGGTAAACGTCAAAACATAACTCCACGTGGAGGTCGATGACGTCACTCACTGGCTGACTAGTAAAGTGAACTCTGATACAACGGTTCACCAGGTCGTTCGGTATGAATAAAAGATATTACAAGGCAAGAAGACCTTTGGACTCCTTCGATGCGACTGGCCTGCCTCTCCTCATGCGTTCCCACTCTTGACGGAGGGAACCCAGATAAAGTGGAGATTGGCGCTACAGGTCCGTGATTTGCTTGCAGAGGGACCTGCAAATTATCTCCCAATGCATTATTGGTTTCCAAACAATAGACAAATTAGTGGCCTTACCGTGGACAGATTTTGATTTTTTGTTCGTTGAAGGATGTTTAGGCGTACACACACACACTCTCTCTCTCATATAAAAACATTATATATTTATATATTTATCTGTATATATATATCTACACACAACCACACATATACATATATATATATATATATATATATATATATATATATATATGTATGTACACACATATATAAATATATAAATACATATATATACGTATATACATGTATATTTAATATAGCTATACATATATGCCTACATATATATGTATATTTTCACACACGCGCGCACGCATGCACACGCACACACACACACACACACACACACACACACACACACACACACACACACACACACACACACACACACACACACACATATATATATAGATATATATATACACATATATATATATATATATATAAATATATATATATATATATATATATACGGAATATATATATATATATATATATATATATATATATATACATATACATATATATACGGAATATATATATATATATATACATATACATATATATACGGAATATATATATATATATATATATATATATATATATATATATATATATATATATATATATATATATATCTGGGTGCCCTATCCGATACGGACGTAGGCGACCATGGTTCTCTACAAAATCCTATCACTGGTAACCCTCAATAACTCAATCTTACTCATGTTCAAGCTTTTGCTCAGGCTATTGATGTAAGTTAGCCTTGGCCTTCCCCTTCTACGTTTTCCTTCAATCTTTCCTGTGAGAATATTGTTCTCTAACCTCTCTTTGCGCATTTGACACATGTTCTGTCCAAGATATTCTCAGCATTTCTTTTATAAAACCACATTTCTGCAGCCCTCAACCTGTTTTCCATTGTTGGTGAAATTGTCCATCATTCATCTCCATAAAGAAGGACCGAATAAATATAACACTTTAGAGTTTTTTTTTTTTTTTTTTTTTTTTTTTTTTTTTTTTTTTTTTTTTTTTATCTTCATGCTCAGTTTCCTGTCTTTTAGAATGCTACCTAGCTTTTGAAAGGTATCCTTTGCCATGGCAATTCTTCTCTTTATTTCAGTGTCGCATTTTCCATTTCCATTTTCCAACTTTTCAATTTGCTTTATTTTATCCTGCCCTACTTTAACT
>NC_061822.1:45097195-45099695 GCF_019202785.1 Penaeus chinensis | reverse complement strand
TTATTATAAATATTACTATCATTATTATTATTATTATTAATATTATTATTATTAGCATTGATGATAATGATAATAATAATAATAATAATGATAATAATAATAATAATAATTTTAATAAAAAAATAATAATGATATTATAATAATCCCCCTCTCTCTCTCTCTCTCTCTCTCTCTCTCTCTCTCTCTTTCTCTCTCTCTCTCTCTCTCTCTCTTTCTCTCTCTCTCTCTCTCTCTCTCTCTCTTCTCCTCTCTTTCTCTCTCTCTCTCTCTCTCTCTCTCTCTCTTTCTTTCTCTCTCTCTCTCTCTCTCTCTCTCTCTCTCTCTCTCTCTCTCTCTCTCTCTCTCTCTCTCTCTCTCTCTCTCTCTCTCTCTCTCTCTCTCTCTCTCTCTCTCTCTCTCTCTCTCTCCCTCTCCCTCTCCCCATCCCTCCCTCTTTTTCCCTCTCTCCCCCTTTCTCTCCCTCTCTCCATCCCTCCCTCTTCCCCCCTGTCTTCCCCTACCTCTTCCTCTCCCCTCCTTCTCCTTTCTCCCCCTCTCCCCCATTCTCCCTCTCCTCTCCTTCCTCTCCCTCTCTCCATCCCTCCCTCTTTCTCCATGTCTTCCCCTTTGTCTCCCTCTCTCCATCCCTCCCTATTTTTCCCCCTCTTCCCCTATCTCTCCCTCTCTCCATCCCTCCCTCTTTCTCCCTCTCCCCCCCTTTCCATCTCCCTTTCTTTCTCCCTCTCTCCCCCTTCCTCTCCCTCTCTCCATCCCTCCCTCTTCCGCCCCTGCCTTCCCCTACCTCACCCTCTTCCCTCCTTCTCCTTTCTCCACCAACCGACCTTGCCGTACATCTCCTTATACTTCTCCTCGATCTCCTGGCGCTGGAGGGAGTCGTGCTGCACGAGCATCTTGATGATCATCTTCTCGTCCGATCCGATCCCTTTGAAGGCTTTCTGGAACCTTTTGGCGGCGAATTCCACGTCGAAGTCTTTCTTGGGGGTGATGGTTCCCTGGTGAGGAAGAAGGTTCGAGAGGATTAAGAGGAGGAGCAGGAGGGGGAGGAGGAGGAGGAGGGGAAGGAGAAGTGGAGGAGGGGGAGGAGGAGGAGGGGGAGGAGGAGCAGGTGGGGAAGGAGAAGTGGAGGAGGGGGAGGAGGAGGAGGGGGAGGAGGAGGAGGGGGAGGAAGAAGGGGACGAGGGGGAAGAGGGGGAATGAAGAGGAAGAGGGAGGAGGAGGAGGAGGAGGAGGAGGAGGAGGAGGGGAGGAGAAGAGGAGGAGAGGAGGAGGAGAGGAGGAGGAGAGGAGGAGGAGAGGAGGAGGAGAGGAGGAGGAGAGGAGGAGGAGGAGGAGGAGGAGGAGGAGGAGGAGGAGGAGGAGGAGGAGGAGGAGGAGGTGGAGGAAGAAGAGGAGGAAGAGGGTGAGGAGGAGGAGCAGGAGGTGGAGGAAGAGGAGGAGGAGAGGAGAAAGAGTAGTAGAAGTAGGAGGAGGAGGAGGAGAAGGAGGAGAAGTAACGAGGAGAGGATGAAGAAGGGGAGAGAAAGTGAACTAATAGGGGTGAATATCAGCATATTCTTGTCTTAATTATTCGATTCCTTCTCTTCTTTCAACTGCCCTCTTCTTTTCAGCTAATTTGAAAACCTTTTAATTTTCACTTTGGAGGAATTGCTAAAAGAAAAGAAAAAAAAAAAAGTTATGGTTCGAAAGTTTAGCAGATGAGAAGGGCTTGTGAAAGTTTAGAAAGAATTGGTAATATTCATTTACTTGCTTTACTTGCATTTATTGTTTGTTTTTTCATGGGTTTATTTACTTTCTGGATTTATTAACTTATTTATATTATATGATTTTTTTTTTTTTTACTCGTTATTGGATTTTATATATTTGTTGATTTTATTTATTGTTTGGATTAACTATTCGGATTAACTGGATTTATTGTTTGAATGATTTAGATGTGGTATAAGGTGAGGATGCCATTTAGCTGAACTGCCAACTTAGCCGAGGCTTTAAAGGACAGTGAAAATGAGCGCGGTAATATCCTAGCAACGCATGAATGCTTTATGAGCGTGGATAAAAGAAAAGATATACAAGCATGCAAGTTCACTGACACACACGCACGTACGCGCGCGCGCACAGACACACAGACACATACACACATATATATGTAGACACATATATGTTCAGCAGACATTCATTCCAGTTCAGGACTTGGGCCTCTCTCAATTCACTAATGAGAGGTTATTTGGCATTACCCCCCCTGACTGACTGAATGAATCAACCGCGGTTCAGAGCACTACCACTTGAGCCATGGCGGCGACTTCCACTACATATATCGTTTTCTTGCCGTGAGAGCAGGCTTTAGCCAACAGTCAGAGCGCAGGCATTTTGTAATTGCCGTGGCAGGGAATTGAACTCGGGACCACGAAGGTCGGAGTCCAGAACTCTAACCACTGGCCCATCGCGGCATATATATATATTTATATATATATATATATATATATATATATATATATATATATATATG
>NC_061822.1:45092195-45094695 GCF_019202785.1 Penaeus chinensis | reverse complement strand
CTGGTGTCGGAAGGGTGTTTGTTTATTAAGCTTGTTTACACGTGGATTGCTACACACGTGTTTAGTCACCAAGGAGTTAGTTACAAAACTTACATGATCTCACCTGCTTAACATTAGTAACAATAATAAGTGTTAGAAAAAAAAATCAAAGAATGCGGTAAACAGGTGAGGTCATTTGGGTCTAGTAACGGACTTATTGGTGACTAAGCACATAAAGCCATTTATGTGTAGAAATGACGAAATAAAAGGACAATGGACAGTGCACGTACTCGGCACCAAAGGGTTAGGAAGCGCACTTTGAGCAGCCTGGGCATGCGAAGACGAGCTCACCTCAGAGCGCCACGGGCTTTCATTGTCCGCGACTGGTCCTCTTGGCCCTCGGCCTTGGGCAAAAGGATGTCACGGGGCAACACGTCTCTCAGGATTATGTCTCTTGGCACAATGTCACGCAGCAGGATATCGCGTGACCCATTCTTGGGCACCGAGTCACTGGGCAAGACGTTCCTCAGGAGGATGTCCCTTGGGATGGCGTTCCGGAGCAGAACGTCGCGGGGAACGTGGACGCTCGGAGGGGCGTCGCTCTTTCTATTGGCGTCGGAGTAGCGCTGCCCTTTGTCCTGCGGCCGCGCGTCGGGTCTGCGGGAGAGCTTGTCGCGCAGGACTCCGTTCCGACGGCCTGCTAGATCGTCATACAAAACACCACTCGATCGGCGGAATGAGTCGTCGTATATCAATATGTCCCGTTTATCTGGCAGGTCTTGCAGCACGAAGCCACGACGTCGTGGTAAGTCGTAAGAACTGTCGCTTCGGCGGCGAGGCAAATCGTATAGTACGACATCACGACGGTTGGGCAGGCTGTTGTATGATGTGACGTCACGACGTCCTACTATATCGTCATACAACACACTGTCGCGACGCCTTGCCAAATCGTCACGTAATACTACGTCTCGATAGCGAGGAACCTCACGATACACAACGTCATCGTGACGTAGAACGTCGCTGTATCGGCTACCGTAGCTGTAGCTCATGCGATCGTCATAATCTAGGGAGTGCCTGCGACGGACCGCCCCGATAGGTGGTAAGGCGTCCACGTTACGTGGCAGGTCGGTGTACGTGTGCCGGCGTTCACGCTTCACAGGGACGTTCGACAAGATTTCGTGCGATCGTCGCTCTTTGTGGCGAGGCGGGAGATCTTCTTCGTCACTTGTTACAACGATGCTCGGGATAGTATCTCGCCTACGTAGCTGACCGTCGGGCGCCGGGTCGTCGTCGGGGGAAGGCCCGCTGCGCCGGCGGTCATCGTCTGGCTGGTCCTTCCGGCGGTCGTCGCGGACTTTTTCTTTATCCTTGGAGCCGCTCCCCGGCTGGCTGTCTCCCTGGATGATAATATGCGGACGAGGTCTCGTGTGCGACTTCTCATTCCCGGGACTCTTAGCTCGCGGAGGCTGGTCGTTCTGTGATACTACAATGCGTGGCAAGGTGTGGCGTGACACGACGATATGTTGCTGGGCGTCGTGATTGCGCGCCAGGTCGTCGTCGCGTTGAACGACGTCTTGGGGTAAGACGTCGTGGAGCAGGTTGTCGTCACTAACAGGTTGTCACGTTGCCCGGTCGTCACGTGGCAGGACGACTCCCGGCGAGGACCTACCTCGCAAGCGGAGGGGAAGCCTATTATCTTTTCATGAATACAAACGATTTATTTCATGTTTAAAGCAAAAGATTAGTCTATTGATTAAAGGGCGTTCATGAAACATGGTTTCGCAAGTTAGAGAGAGAGAGAGAGAGAGAGAGAGAGAGAGAGAGAGAGAGAGAGAGAGAGAGAGAGAGAGAGAGAGAGAGAGAGAGAGAGAGAGAGAGAGAGAAAGTGAGAGAGAGATGTGGACAAGGGAAAGAAAGAGAGAGAGGTGGGAAAAAAGAGGTCGATAGATAGGTTTATGGAAAGACAGACATAGAGACTGAGAGAAATAGAGAAATATATATATATATATATATATATACACACATACATATATATATATATATATATATATATATATATATAGTGAGAGAGAGAGAGAGAGAGAGAGAGAGAGAGAGAGAGAGAGAGAGAGAGAGAGAGAGAGAGAGAGAGAGAGAGAGAGAGAGAGAGAGAGAGAGAGATGTGGACAAGGGAAAGAAAGAGAGATAGGTGAGAAAAAAGAGGTAGATAGATAGGTAGATGGAAAGACAGACATAGAGACTGAGAGAAATATATATATATACATATATATATACATATATGTACATATATATACATATATATAAATATATATATATATATATATATATATATATATATAGAGAGAGAGAGAGAGAGAGAGAGAGAGAGAGAGAGGGAGAGGAAGAGGAGGAGTAGGAGGAGGGGAGAGAGAGAGAAAGAAAAAGATAAACAGATAGATAAATAGATGGTTATATAGACAGAGAGCGAGATAGAGAGAGAGATAGGCAGATAGGTAGACATCTGATATCAGAGATATGATAG
>NC_061822.1:45084695-45087195 GCF_019202785.1 Penaeus chinensis | reverse complement strand
TAGTAAACAATTAAAACTCTACGCACGATACACTCCACGTTTCAACAACCTTGTGACTTGCCAAGTCCGTCATGCATCAGCCACGAGAACGCCTGGCAGGTGCGTGACGCCTTGAAGTGTAACATTTCACTCACATACCACCCTGTAACGCTCTCTTTTACAAAATTATGTAGATATGTGTGTGGTCTTGCATGTGAGTTCCTATTTTTGTGTGTATTTTTTTCTCGTGTATATTTGTATTGAGGGTTTGTCTTAAATTGGTTTCAATCCGTCTGTCTATATCTTCATTTCACTAGTTTATATATGTTCTTTTACGTCCATTTCAGTATTACCGACCGAGTGCATGTTCTGAAGTCAACCGACAATCTGAACGCACTTTGACGCATTTGCGTATTTATTCTCTATTGGATTGGGTATCTATGCGTGAGCGCAAGTCATTAATAAAAGGGTAAAATATAAAGTGTTTCCCAAGAGGCTAGTCTTAATTGTGACATGTGTGAAGCCATTTTCGAGCGATTTTTTAATTTCTTTTATTATATTAATACGGAGTTCGTTTCGTTTATTCTGTCAAAGCGTGTGTCTCATTGGATTGCGTCATTATTCCTCTCAGTCATGATAAGATAATTCATATTAGTTATTTATTACTAAATATGCAAGTGGCTCCCTTAGGCACACCTCTTGATATAGGTATGTTTTAGATATATGCGGTTACTTTTATATAAAAAAGCTTGTCAAATGCATATTTCTGACAAAGAAAAAAGAATAAATAGGGAAAACGGAAAATGAGCATTAAACTTCCATAACATTTATTCACTCTGTTAACTCAGTTTTAAGGGTGAATTTATGATTTAACTGACATTAGCATACTCTCACAAGCGAAACGTGAGTAGTATGCTAATATCAGAGGAGTAGCAGTAGTAAGGTCAGAAGCATCATGTCTATCACATTTCATAATTGTGGATACTGATTGGAAAATCCGTTCGAGTGCCATTCCCAAGAAACTTACCCGTTCTCATACCATTTATCTCTCTCTCTCTGTCTCTGTCTCTCTCTCTGTCTCTCTCTCTCTCTCTCTCTCTCTCTCTCTCTCTCTCTCTCTCTCTCTCTCTCTCTCTCTCTCTCTCTCTCTCTCTCTCTCTTTCTCTCTCTCTCTCTCTCTCTCTCTCTCTCTCTCTCAAACAGCCACATTAGTAGTGAGTTGATAAACAAAACAAATATATATAGTGAAAGTCTGAGAGGCAATTAAAAGACACAATGAAACTGTAACAAAAGTCTGAAACGAAATCGTAGAAATAGGAGTTACTTGATTTTTTACCGGGAGAAAATTTTACACTGGATCTCATTGCGATATCTCCCATTCTCAACCTTGGGTTTGAAAAGCTTTTGAAATATCAAGTTCAATTCCCTAATATGTGTTGTTGGCGGTATATAATCAGGGTTATTATCAATAAATATACTTTCGTTAAGTTGGTTTGCAAGATAATATTTTCCAGTTAATATTTTCTAGTAAAAAATAGAATATTATCTCATCCATAAAGGTTTGTTCATATTCATCAAAGTACTAAAGAGCTCTGTTATTTATTTACTTTTACTTTAGTATCCCTAAGGTACCGTTGTTGTAATATAAGGGTTAACATATTCTACTATATATAAAAAGGAATGGAATAACGGACAAAAAAAAAATTAAGAACTATTGCCAAGGTTGAGCGGTAACGTTTTCATTGCCCAAAGTACTTCGAAAGAAAGAATTGTTCTAGGCCTTTACGACGTAATAGCGGATTCTACTACATGGCCTGTCTAATAATCTCCTCAGATTGTTTTCTGATTAGCGGAAAATGATAGCTGTAATTCTATTACTATCACTAACAATCAGTTAATCCCGTGAATAACAGACAAGCTTTCGTAACCTGAAGAATACGCTCTGCTTGTACTTTAGATATTTCGTTATCGCGCTATTGCATTCAGCGGATTATCACTGCCATTATCATTATTAATGTTATCATTATTTTATTATTATTATTATTAATATTATTATTATTAAAATTATTATTATTATCATTATTATCTAATCATTATTTTTATCATTATTATTATTATCATTAATATTATTATAACTATTATATAATTATCATTATTATCATTATTATTATTATTATTACTATTATTATTATTATCATCATCATTATCATTATGATATAATTATCATTATTATTATTATTATTATTATTATCATTATTAATGTTATTATTATTATTATTGTTATTATCATTATTTTCATTATTATTATCATTATTATTGTTGTTATTATTATATCATTTATTATTATTATAATTATCATTATCATTATCATTATTATCTAATCATTGTTATTATTATTATCATTATAATTATTGCTTTTACTATTACTATTATAATTATTATTATCATTATCATTATTATTATGATTATGATTATCATTACTATTATTATTGCTGCTTTTGTTGTTTTGTTGTAGTAGAAA
>NC_061822.1:45057195-45059695 GCF_019202785.1 Penaeus chinensis | reverse complement strand
CAGTAGCTGGGAAGGGCATGATCAGTGTCAGGAAAATTGCTGGGTGAGAGTGAATGTAATACACGTGCATAGTAATTTGGGGTTTTGCCCCAGAAACCCCTGTTTCAAGGGGGCCTACTACCTGCATGGTTTGTAAAAGTGGTTATTTTTTTGATTGTGACAATTTGGCCTCCCAGGATAATATTTTATATTATTAGATTTGATCTACTAACCCCTTGGTGATGGGTATAGTAAACAAAAAAAAACAAACTCTACGCTCTGGCGAACCACAGCAACGCGCTGACTTTGAGCGCGTGAGTTCGGTACATCAAGCCGAATCACTGCCTCAGAGCGCTTTGGCGTGTCGCCGCGGCGTACACCCACACCACATTTCGAGCGGATTGTTTTCACGCTTATAGGCGTGACCCATTGGGAATGGGTTAAGATTATTTCGTCACAGTCATGGCCGACAATCTCGATAGCAGAGGAGGGCACGGAGTATATCAGGGAAATTATGAGGTAAAAGAGGTTGAAATAAGAAGAATATAAACAAAAAACACTCAAAGTTGGCTAATGAAACTATGGACGTGCCCACCCTTGTAAGTCTACAGACTGACATGCCGACAGTCACTAAAACTCGAAGGGAATTTATTCATCTTTCGGTGAAATCTGTGGGAATTCACACCATCCAAAGCCCCCCGTGGCTTCCAGACATATCTAATCACGTGGGATTTATACCCTACGTTTTATATATTCCCTAGCGAAGGGGCTCAGCTTCCTGGACCCCAATGAGATTGATACAATATGCTTTTTATATAGTCCCTACCAGAGAGTTCTGCCTCCTGAACCCCTAGGGTAAGCAACCCAAATGGATGAGGGATATAACATTGCTAAATCAAATGGAATTTCAATTTTTTCTTGGTATGATTTACAGTTCAATATATTTGCGTCTACAGATTATTTGCTCACGGAAAACTTCAGACTGACACTTTTCTTTGCTTCCATCAGATGTTGGAATTGCTTGGTTTCTGGGCTCAAGTATCAAGCTGTGATAGTTACAGGTGTCTATTTTGGCAGCATTGGGCCAAGTATAAGCCTTTCACCCAACCCCATCCTTAACAACTTTTGGGAAATGGTAGGAAGTCAGGGTTTATGGGTGGGAATAACTGCAGTACGGTGCTATCAAGGGGATCAAGCCCTCAAACCTCTTTTGAGGGGGTTGCCACTTCCCTACCTCCCAGCTTTTTTAAACAAATCTTATTCCATTGTATTCAGATATAATAGAGCCAATGTATGTCATACCCTATACATATGCTACTATGAAAAGTTTCTTCCATTAGTAAAGAAAAAGTAATTTTGTAGCATTTAACCCCTTCACGACAAGTCATGTCTCTGGACGTCATAACAAACCGCTCGAAATGTGGCGTGTGGCTGTACGCAGCGGCAGCGTGCCAAAGTGCTACAAGGCGGTGATTCGGCTTGATGTACTGAACCCGTGCGCTCAAAGTTGGTGGGTTACCATTGATCACCAGAGTGTCGAGTTTTTTTGTTTTTTTTTAGTTTTCTACACCCATCACCAAGGGGTTAATAATTTGTGGCATAGTTGTTCTTTAGAACACTGTAGGAGGCTGCAGTTCAGACAATCCATTGTCAACTTCGATGTAGATACTGAAATTTCTTAGTTATTTTGCAAAAATTGCTAGGCATCAAAATGCAGCCAGCTTTTCCTGATTCTACTTGGTCAGGTAACTGGTATCATTTAGATTATTGGCCAGAAAGTATACCTGTCTGTGCAAGTGCATGGAAAAGCCTCTCAAGGGTATGAACAAACATAAGAACACATCCTTTTTATTCATCAATGCTGAATCATAGCTCATGTTTCATTGTCTTTCCTTTAAAAGAACATTTTTTCATTTTGATGCAGCTTTTTATTGAAGGAAAATTGCTCACTTAAATGGCTCATATATACATTGCTAATGTAACAAGAATCTCATTATGCTCTTTAAATTCTAGCAGTGCCCAAGTATTGTCTAGGCATTGTGTATACTATTGGCTTCTTTCAGGTATTTTCCTTCTGTCTTCTGTCCACCAGATTTAAGCATTGTTATGGGTAGATCTTTAAATGGTGATGATGGTGACAGTTGTAGTTAATGCTTAATGGCCATCTCTCTCTAGGATGTTTTCTTCATTGGCAAAGCATATAACATGTATTTTTGTGTCCCTTTTAGCTTGCCTGGTGATCTGTAGGGATTTAGACCACTTCTGGATGTGTATCCTAGATTTATGATATCTATATTACAAATACCATTCTTTCAAAATTCATTTAATTTTTTAATAGATTAACTTGCAGTCTGCACCCCCCAAAAAATCTGGTATGGTGCATTCTCTCTCTTATGTTGATGTTAATTAAAAACTTGGTCAGCAGTTGAATGTGCATCGTCCACAGTATCCCCCTGTTGGTATGGGGGGTCCTGGTGGTACTCCTGCGGCTGGTATGCAGCGGCCGCCAGGTCCCCCAGGC
>NC_061822.1:45047195-45052195 GCF_019202785.1 Penaeus chinensis | reverse complement strand
AAGACATCCTGCTATGATATTGATGTAGAAGTGGATGATAATTTGAAGGTAGAATTCTGAAAATGTTGGATTGTATTGATCCTTTCCCTTTCTTTTTCCTTTTTTTCTTTCATTGTTACTGCCCTCCGTTATTGCCTCATTTTCTAACTGAAAGGGATAATTTCCTTAACCCATTGGATCTGATGCCTCACTCCCTTCTCTTGGCCCAAAACCTGGGTATAAGGCTTAATTGAATAGCAACTCTGCTGCGTGTGTGGCTTGGAGGCCCAGCCCACAGGAACACCCATGTGTGATGTCAAGCCTCAATACCTCCCCTTTGCCATATTGTCTTTTTTTCTTATTTGATAGACTACATCAAGATAATAATAGAATGTTTTCATTGCACAGATTCCATATCATCTCACTAGGTAGTCTGTAACTCTGCAATGACAACAACAAACTACATTTTGTTTTTGTCATTTTTTAAATTTTAGTAATATTCAGTTTTATGTAATAAGCCTAGTGCTGCCAGTCATATCTAGCAAGAATAGGATCCTGGTCATGGAAATAATGTCCTCCCAGGAGCTGGCACTCTTCCAGTCATGGCTCACAGATGGTATATGGTACATTTCTGATTATACTTTCCCTTTCCTAAATGCCCAAAAAGAGCTTTGTGCACTCATGGTGAGTCTTCCTTCACCCAAGCCTTCAGCTGAAATTGATGTAGTGACATTTTCCCTATCACCCTGACCCTCAGCCACATTTTCACAATTTGGTCACATTATCTAGATGCAAGTGGTTAAAGACAATATAACTCCAGCTACAATACAGGATCGATATTTTATCAGTTAGAATTCTAAGATGTTTATGTAAATTTTCATTTTTGTCATCCACAGACCCAAATGAACAACTTCCTCCTTAGCACAAACTCACAGCAAGACATTCAGACTCTCGACACCAAGATCCATGAGACAGTGGAGACCATAAACTCCTTGAAAACCAACAGAGAGTTCTACCTCTCCTTTGCAAAGGATCCACAGCAGTTCATCCAGAAGTGGCTGATCTCACAGGTAAGTCTGGTTTTGAGTGTAGGATTGGAATAATTTTGCTGCTATTCATCTTAGACAGGAAACTTGATTGAAGATTATATTTGAAAAGTAGAATATAGTAGATGGTGGATAAATTTAGAGCAGTTTTTATGCATAGGAGCAAGTCTTTCATAAATAAATTATGGAATTTTAAGAATACAAAGGCTTTGGCAAATCATTCTATTGTCAGAGTGTTCTTGTTATTAACTCGTTTCTGCCGGGCATCACCTTACGGCGTCATAGCAAATCGATCGATCTGTGGAGTGCGGCTGTGCGACGCCCCAAAGCGCTACAGGCTAGGTGTTTGGCTTGATGTAGCGAACTTCTGCACTCAAAGTCAGCTCGTTACCATTAATCTCTAGAGCGTAGAGTTTTTATTTATTTTCTTTACCCGGCAGAAACGGGTTAACTTGTTCAATTGTCATTAGCAGTTTTTTTTTGTTTATGATGAAAGGCAGGCAGCAGCTAATTAAATAAACTTGATTTATTTTAGAATCGAGATTTGAAGACTATGACTGATGTAGTTGGAAATCCAGAAGAAGAACGTCGTGCACAGTACTACTTCCAGCCATGGATGCACGAGGCAGTCAACCGTTACTTCTATAGCAAGATTCAGCAAAAACGTGCTGAACTGGAACAAGCATTGGGAATAAGAAACAATTAATAGAATTTCAAGTTTGAAATGAATATTGATAGCAGTATGTAAACTTAGACCCATGTATCTGTATCGAAAAATGTAAAAATTGATAGGAATTTTGCTTTTTACCAAAACAATAATAAGGAATTCAAAATGTATATGTTCCATTTATGAACAGTATTTTCTTTTTATATTGTCTCGATAAAAGATAATTCTATGTAAGAATCTTTCCACTATTGTGTAGTCTTTTAAAGGAATAAATGTCTTTTGTATTTTTTGTTTTTTTCATTTCTCTTGTCCTGTATCTTGCAGATGTTGAAAATATTGAACTTTTTACAAGTTTATTAATCCTTAGAGTAAATTGTATAAAATCACTTAAAAGTGCACAACTTTCCTGCATCAATTGCATAAGTAGAACTGGTTACTGACTTGTACCTTAACACATTGATGCCAGTAGTGCATGTATGTCAAGGATCATCCACTGTGGTTTTGCGTCATAATTTATTTTACTCATCATACCCCTCCCCTCAAATAATTTTACATGGTCCCCCCCCCCCCCCCCCCATTTCCCTTCCTTCTCTTTTCCATCCCCTTCTGTCCACTTTATAAGGTGTGAGAGCCATGCCAGAATACACCCCTTCGTCTCTCCAGTCATCCTCCACTCCATCTCCTCCTGTAGTCGTCTTCGTCTACCCCCTCCTCCCTTATTACTACTATTCACCCTGATTGTCCTCCTCCCCATATTACTATATCACTCCACACCACACCCTCTTCCTCCCACCTCGTCCTTCTACTGGTTCCACTTCTGCAAATCTTTTAAGTATTGTTTTTAGCGGAGGAAAGTGGGATCGATTCTTTTAGATTCATTCTACACCCCATTGTCTTCCAACAGTGCCCCCAAAAACAAGTCAGCAGAGTTTCCCGAGCTTATGCACTATCACCCTGACTGACCTCACTGATAAACCTATTCCTGCATAATCTCAAATCCTACAGTAATACTTCTACCATAACTGTTTCCATCTCCCAGACTAATTGCCCTGACTCTGAAAACGATCTACTTGCCTATGATGCACTATTACACTGCTCCCAGAGGCCAGTGTAAGTCCTATACCAATTTTCCCAAGATTAACGTCTGTAGACAAGCTCCCCCAAGCTTGAATTGGTGGTGTCCTGCCCTTTCTGAACATATCAACCCCTTCCCTGTCTGTGTCAGAAATGTTGGCCTTTTGGCCACCTTGCCTGCTCCCTCTATGTGCCCAACCTGGTCATGACCCTTCAAATTGCTCAGCTCAGTCACACACGTGTGTCAATTGTGGTGGCTCCCATAATGTATTTATTGGAGCTGCCATGTCTACAAGATGGAATCTGAGGTAGCAGTGCTCAGTTTCAAACTAGGCCTCACTGTATGTGAAGGAAGGCAGGAAACATGCCGACGGGGTTTTTCCCCTTCCTTGGACCTCAGCCCTCGCTTCAATTAATTTTGCATGGCCTTTTCTTCTTCTCTTTTCCTTTTCCTTCTTTTCTTCATCCCCTTCTTGTGTCCACTTATCCTGATCTCCATATTTACCCGTGTCACAATACTCTACCATAGCGCTTACCATAGACCATAGCACATTTATTTATTTTAACCATTCCTATTTTTTCCGTCTACATATTTCAAAGCTGTCCTTTGGTCCACTCCCTTCCCACATCTCAAGATGTCTCCAATCTCTACCACTTTGATGCTTACTCACCAGGCAGTCTGAAGTTAAGGTTCTACTCCAACTTCTCCAACATCCTCTCCTACACCTACCTCTTCCTCTGCCCTTCGGACATCCATCCCCACTTCTCTTAAGAAACCGTCGTTTCTCAGACCTCCCCATCCAACTCCCCTCCAGAAACTCATGAAAACATCCAAAACTTCCTAAACCTGACATAAGGGAACGCTCCGCTCCCTCATCCACCCTCCTATCTCTCTATTCCTATTCCCTCTACATTCAGAGTAATTGCCGATGTCCATCTTCCTCCTCAAGTTCCCACTATCCCGCGCCGCGAATGACCTTAGCTGTTGACGCGGCAGATAATTTTATATAATCAATCCCACTATCCCACTTCCTCCCACTTTCTCCCATCCTCCCCTTCTCCATGTATAACATTCCCACTTCTTTCACTATTACCCGTCTGGATGTCCACAACCAAGGAATATATAAACAGCTCCACTTCCATTTGTCCTGTTTGACCCCAAAATTAAATTGACTTTTCCCAATAGCCTTCTGACAGCTGTTAATATTAGGGAACTCTTCGTTAACATATTGTTTTTATTACTTCTGGTAATCATAACGATATCGAGTAAATTATACAAATAATTATGTTTCTAGCTATATCTGTCAGTGCACTCTTGTTGGCTAAACGTAGTGATGTTATTAGTTCCACCTTTATTTGACCTGGTCAATCTGCGATATTTTATGGTGATTATCAGCACATTTTCTTTGAAAATAGTTGTAATAACAATGATAAAAATATAAGCGAAAACGAAACCAAGAAAAATAGAAAATAAAAAGAATATTTAATGTTTACAATAAATAAAGCCAAAGTGGTGTGGCTTAACTCGGAAATTGCCAACCAGGATTTGAATCAAGACGGGAGTAGGGCTGCCTGGATTAAACTACCTTGATCGCAACAGTGTCCTTCTCCCTTCTGATATTCTTCCTGATACTTCACCACCTCCCCCTGCTCTGTATCTCATTCCCCGGATTCCCCCCCTCTTACTTCTCCAATACCCATTTTTTACCCTTCTTACCCGTTGATTGTTTCATAATGGCTATATTGCAGGTTTCATCAGACACATAGAGACTCTCCATTTGATCTAATCATTTTATGCCCTTAACCCCTTCCTCTTTTACTAGTCCCTGCCTACTCCATTTGCTCTCACCACTTTACCCTTTTCTTTGCCATACTGTCCTACAGCGCTCTACAAATTTTGACATTTAACACATTTTATCCCAATTGCTAACTCACTTTTACCCTTTTCTCCACAATACGTTACCATAGTGCTATATGTCCTATGACGTTTAGCACATTTATTTGTTTCATGAACCATTAGTCACCAGGGACTCAATTATGTGACTTAACGCATTTCACCCGTATCTTGAATTTATGGAAGAAAATTAGGGTAAAAGTAATATTGTTAACCCACTGCCGACGGGGATGGCATATAAAAACATACCATACCCACTGTGAATTTAGCTTATTAATTGTGTTTACACACAGATGGCTCTACAAGTCACATAAATGGATGTATAGGTGCTTAGTCACCA
>NC_061822.1:45014695-45022195 GCF_019202785.1 Penaeus chinensis | reverse complement strand
TGTTTCAGAGGGATGAGAGGAACCTCCTGGAAAAAAGTGCAAGAGCTCCCTCCCTCACTGAGGTGAAGCAACCTTTGGGTGGCTGCTTCAGAGGGATGAGCAAAAGGGTTCCAAACAATGATGTCTTGTAGGTGGAAGGGCATCCCCTCTGGTCTCTCCCCATGGGTTTTCACCTACCCACGCGTTTGCCGTGCGTGGCAGCCTTGTGCGCTGTGGAGACGGGAGTCCTGGAGGTTGAGCGATGCCGTGAACGAGTACGCCCTGCGGCTAGCAACAAACCTCTTTGGTCCTCTATTCCAGCAAGACAGGCGGCCTGATCCTGGCCCGGTCACGGTCAATCGGCTGGTCCGCCTCGGGAGGCTAGGGTCAAGCAGTCATGCCGCCATTGGCACTCACAATGGTCCGTGAGCACCGTTACAATGGCTATTGGCTGCGTATATCCTCTCATCACTCCTGTTGCTGTTAGACAATGGTTCTAAAGCTCAGCTCCCCCTTGTTGGACTCCGTGGTGGGTGGGGGCGTGAGAGGATGAAGCACTTACCATTACATGGAGAATTCTAACAAACAACCCCCACGGACAGAACCCAAAGTTGACGAACTTCGCAAGGCCCAGACCATGACTGTCACCACGAAGCCCTATGTGCCTCCTGGTGGCAAAAGAAAAACGCACGCACAGGATGACACTCACGCCTGCTGCCAAGGTGGACAAGACCGAAGCCAATGGGTCTCTCCACCGAATCGTCAAACAAATTGACTCTCGAGCTGGCCCCTCCAGGCCAACAGCTAAGCCAGGGAGGCCCCTGAGTTCTCAGACGGCCTCCCCGCATGAGAGGGGAGAGCAGGCTGAACCAGCCGTATCAGCTGCTGCCCCCACAAACAAGCCCGAAAGCCGAAAGGACGGGCCGAAGCGTCCGAGGCCGGAGACCGACTCTGATAAAGAGTCGGGACCCCCTAAACGCTTCCCCCAGTTCAAAGTGCCAGTTAAACCCGAAGGCTTCGACAATGCCTACCAATTGGTCAGGGCATTGGAGTGCAACGGAAAATCCGGCTGTCGATCCGGGTCGCCCGAGATCAGGGCATGATCACAATGCCCAAAGATCAAGCTACCCTGAATTTCCTCCGGGAAACGAAGGAGCTAGCAGATGGGAGGAAAGTGAGTCTTTCCCCACTAAATCTCGAGAAAAAGGGAACCAAGATGGTGCTACTTAGCTTCTCAGTCTCGTACGATGTGGAGCTGATCGCATCACATCCACAGGTCGTGGAGGTTTCCCGAATGTCGAAGGGGAAGACTCCAACCAGGTAAGTCCTGGTGACCATGAAAGGTGCCCCAACCACTACCCTTGATCTGGGTAACTGGGGCACCTACAACCTTCGAACGCATGTGCCTGAACCACTTCGGTGTTTCAAGTGCCAGAAGTACGGTCACCACCAGGCTAACTGTACAGCTTAGCCTAAATGTGGTGTCTGTAGCAAGGCACACAACACAGAGGTATGCCTTAAGGCAGGGGTTCCCAAACTGGGGTACATGTACCCCCAGGGGTACATTTGCACGTTTCAGGGGGTACATTTGGTCTGAAGGAAACAATTACTTGCACAATACATGGTGTTGTAATCTGCACTCAGATTGCACTTTTCTCATTTTCTTTGTGTTGATTAGCACCACCTTTATTGAAATTTCTAAACATGCAGACTTAAATAATTAAAATATTAAAATGTCCTTTTTTACTATTAAGCTTAATTTTTAGTGTTAGGGGTACATGGGAACCTATAAAAAGCCTAAGGGGTACTGAGGAACAAAAAGTTTGGGAACCCCTGCCTTAAGGCATACAAAGAAGAAAAGAGGGACACAACAGCCAAATGTCCCATCTGTGCCAAGAGGCATCACGCCTGGAGCCTGGCTTGCTCTGTCTTAGGCGACAAGAGGTTGCTCATGGGTGCCCCCCAGGTACCCATGTCTGGGGAAGGAACAAAAGCGAAAAGGCCTCGCAACCTCCTAAGATTAAGGAAGCCGCCACCCAGCCGACACCGGATGTCTCCAACAAAAAGAAGTTCCCGACAAAAAAAGGTTCTAAGAGCACCACTAAAACCTCCCCAACAGATTATCATCTCCTCTTTGACGAGGACGATATGACTCTCCTGTTGACTGCTGTTGTCTCAGCAGTAGCAACAGCTCTGGGGAGGTCGAGTGAGGAGGCCGAGAAGGCAGCTTCGGTCGCCATGACGGCAATGATCCAGACTGTCGCAGCCCTGAAGGGAAGAATGCTGGAGAGAGCAAAGCCAGCCCCACCCACACCCCAGGATGAGACTCCCCTCCCCACTCGAACCCAGGCCATGCCTTCACAGGCAGAGCCAAAACAGGCTGAATCTGTGCAGCCAGAGCCAGAGCACGCTGACCTTGCCCAGGCAAGGCCAGCCAAGAAAAAGACACAGAAAAAGACTGAGAGAAAAGCCAAACTAACTAAAGTCAGAGCTACCAAAGGCTCTCCACCCCCCAGTGGACCCAAGGATAGCCTGACAACAGACGAGGAGCCCTCAACCAGCGAGGACCTCGCAATGGAGTTGTCAGACTCCGACGATGTCTCAGATGTAACTATCACTGAGTAACATCATGACACACCACTTAAGCATCCTACAGTGGAACATCAATGGCTTCTCCGCAAGGAACGCCATTCTCCAAGCAGTAGTGCGATCAAGGAACATTGACATTGTCATGCTCCAGGAGTCATTAACAGTGGACACTGTTCGCTTCTCAGGGTATCATGTCTTCACACTGCCACGAACACCTGGCAAGAGAGGCTTGATCACCTTTGTGAGAGCAACAATCCCCTGCTCCGCAATAGCCGATGCATCGCACTGTGGAGACGATGTTGAATCCCTTGCCGTCGAGATTCACCTGGTCGGGGGGCCCCTCAAACTGTACAACGTGTACAGCTGGCCAGGCTGTAAAAGCTTAGACATCAGCCAGGTCTGTGCTTCTGCTGCACACGACCGAGTGATCATAGGGGGAGACTTCAATGCACACCACCCCATCCTGGCTCCTTGCCGGGCACCGGATGCGGCTGGCTATCACATAGCCAACGTGCTTGAGACATTCCCTGAGATCGCTCTCCTCAATACCCAAGAGCCAACGCATGTCAGAGGAAGGGTCCTAGACCTCACCCTGGCCACTGCAACTCTGGTGGGGAGGATTAGCTGGCGTGTCGATGCGACCGTCACAAGTGACCATTACGGCACTGTAACTACCCTCATGGATGCTGGCCCAGCCGAAATCCCAAGACCGAATCCAAGATGGAAAACAGACAAAGCCAACTGGCAGGCGTTTCAGAACGCCTTGGCCCTCTGTCTGAGATGCAATGATCCCCCACAAAGCGAAAATATGGAAGTGCTCGAAGCCAGACTTCTAAACGCCATTAATGAAGCAGCCTAGAGGGGATGGTGGGAGGGTTAATGTAGGTGGGGCTGGAGTCGGGGGGGATGGGTTTTGCTGGGATGGGGTAGGAGGATAGGGTGTAGGGGGGAATGTGAGTAGGAGGAGGATGAATATCGGCAGTCATTTTGAGTGTGGAGGGAGCGGGAGTTGTAGAATTTGAAGGTGGATGAGTGTCAGTTTGGGACTCTATTATGTAGTTTTGAATATCTTCAAGAGTTTCTGTGATGGAGTTGGTTGGGGAGTTTTGTAAGATAAAGGTTTTCTTGTGAGGGGTGGGGAAGAGAAGACTGGTGTCTGAAGAGTAGGGGCAAAGGAAGATGGAGGTGATTGTGGGGTAGGGGAAGAGGGGGTGGAACGTTTATTCTGTCTGTTGCGAGTAGTGCGGGGAGGGAGAGGGGAAGGTGTAGGGGCTGTAGTAGAGATTGGAGTGTCTGGATTTAGGATGGCAAAAGAATTTGATTGGGGAAGGTAGGAGGTAGAAGAGGGGAAGTTAGATGGGGGGGGGGGGTAGGTTTAGGAAAGGGTGTAGGAGCTTGGGAGGTAGGGGGAGTGGCAGAGTGAGCGACATTATTGGAGTAGGGGGTAAGAGAAACACCTCGTCGACGTGCCTCCTGTCTGGCTTCACGTAGAGTGAGTCCAAGTCTGAATCTGAGAGTTGCTACCTCACTCATATTTGTAGGTGGGGCAGCCTCTATAAAATAGATTATGGGGGCCGCCACAGTTGGCACATGTGCGTGATTGTGCAGAGTAGTTTCATCATGGCCAGGTTGAGCACATAGCGGGCATCTGGCTGTGGAACGGCAGTGTTTGGCTGGGTGTCCTAAACGCCACCAATTTTGGCACTGACGAGGAGGAGGTTGGTATGGTCGGACAGGGAGGGATTCTCCACCTATGTAAACATTAAAGGGAAGGTCATGTCTACGGGAAGTAATTATGGCAATGTTAGTGGGTTCCTTACGATGACCTCTGTGAGGAATGGAGTAGCATTGTACTGATGTCGCATCATAGTCCGTGAGACAGGCGAGTAAGTCTTCTCCACAATCTGACCAATATTTGTCATAGATTGGGCAATTTGCTGGGGAGATAGAAACAGTTTCGGTGCAGGTATTGAGGGTTGGATGGGGTTCTGTAGGGATGGGATTGCCATATAGATCAGTTAGATTTGCTAATGCTATAGCTTGGTTTTCAGATGTTACTGTGACGGGAGTGGTCGGATCGGCTACGGAAAGAGACTATGCCTACTTGTTTTTGGAGACATTGCTGGAAGAGAAGGGTGTTTTCGGAGTAGGGAACTGTGGGAGGGATCCTTACGAAAAATCGGTCCTATTTGGCTGGGCTAAATAGAGTATTTAAGATTCTTGTAGAGGTGGGGGTAGTAGAAGGGCGGGGTCGTGTGGAGAAGGGAGTAGTGTTGAGGGGGGTAGTGTTATGTGGAGGTGGGCAATAAGGCTGTAAGGTAGTAATAAGGGAGGATGGGGTAGTTGATGAAGAAGGTTGTGGGGATAAAGGTGTTGAAGTTGAGCATGTAGGGAGACTAGAAATGTCTCCTGGGGGTTGAGTGTTGATTAGGGTGGATACTGTACTAGTAGGCATTGAGGAGGAGGTATTAGTTGTAGTGTTCAGAGCCATGGTCAAAGGAGAGCCTGGGGTCAGGGAATCGGGCGAGTTTGAATTGGTGGAGCTATTTGATGAAGAGGCAAGCCTCATTGCCTCTAATAATGGTATGGTTAATGGTTAATGGTTATTCATTGTTGGCCATGATAAGCCTGGAGTATGTTGGGGAGAGAAACGGTCCACCCCTCAGGGTCGCTTGAGGGGTAAGGGCTAGACAAGCAGGGGAATATCGTGCCCATGGCTCCCTCAGGCCGTTCAGGACTGGCACAAAGTCAGCCTTTCATCCTTTCAGCACGGCTCTCACACCTTAGGAAGTGGATAGTAGAAGGGGTTGGTGAAGGGACAGAAAGGAAAAAGTAGGAGGGGGAAAAAAAGACCATGCAAAATTAGTTGAGTCGAGGGCTAAGTCCCAAGGTTGGGGAGTTCCCCAGCATTGGGTCTCAGTCCATGCCTCCTAAGCCCCCCCACAACAACAACAGGCAAGGGATTGGGGAGGCAGTCATTAGTTAGCAAATTATGAAATCTGTTTCTTTCATTCTGACGTTAAATAATTATGTTACCTAGTATTTTATTTACAAATTTCAAAACAATATCTATCTACCATATAACATATACAACATATCAAAAAAAAATACAAAGATAATTGATAATTCGTATATTTTCTTCTTTATTCATATTTTTCCTAAAAAAAAAAAAAAAAAAACCTTTCATCTGTACAGATCATGCATTTCATACTCTCTCTTTCCCTATACCCATTCCTCTCTCTCTGTCTTTCTCTTTTCTTCCCTCTTTTCTGGCTCTCTCTATTTCTCTTTTTTCTGACTCTTGTTCTCTTTCTCCTTCCCTACATCCCACCCCTCTCTGTTTCCTTTTCCATTTCTCTCTCCCTCCCCCCTCACCCCTCTCTGACTCTCTCAATCTCCTTCCCTCCCTCCCACCCCCCTTCTCTATTCCAATATCCCTTTCTCTCTCTTTTTCTCTGACTCTCTTTCTCTCACTCCCCCCTCCTCTCCCTCCTTGCTGTTACAGTGGTGTAGAAGTCATCAGTAACTTTTTTTCTGATGAATTTACTAGCTAATATATATAACTTGAAAATAACCATGCATGATGCATATTTTTCTGCTGCAGTCATTATTTGCAGTGCATGAATCCCCCAAATTAGATATTTTCAAGTCAGCAAGGATATTTTCGGCAATACATTTATTGGTAATGGTATTGCTTTAACTATTTACGAGTAATTGATGTATCGGAATCACTTTCGTCAATTTTCCAGTATCGATGTATCGGTATCGCTTTAGACAATTCTGTGTAACGATGTCCATCACTGTGTAGATGTGTGTGTGTGTGTGTGTGTGTGTGTGTGTGTGTGTGTGTGTGTGTGTGTTTAGGTACATATGTATATGTGTACACTCGATAAAAAAAAGTATCTTTAGTCAGGAGTAGGTGAAACCGGAACAATCGCTAGTTGATTCGCAAAGGTTGCTACTCGTTGTTTTCAAATCTCGGAAAAGATGAAGCTTCATTGTGTTTGAATAGCGTTTCGGAGATGATATGGCTAGGGCCTCCTATCATGGCAATATTAGCAATGGGGACCTCATACACCATTCATATCACCATAATTAAACTTTACTCTGAGAGATTATCAAACGCCGAAATATCAAGATGATTAGGTATTTCGAAGCATTCCATGTCTCTGTGGGTCCAGCGACATCTAACTGGATCCACCAAAGACAAGACCAGAAGTAGGCGCCCTAAATACTGGAAGGAAGATCAAGTAAATGTCATTCAAAATTGTAAATCAATATGCTATATAAAAGACAAATAGAAAGGTTGCATTAAAATGCATTGAATATTATGAGCTAATGATAACCATTTGATACTCAGTGGCAACACTCCTCACAACTGGGTTTGAGAAGGGGACATGGTCCATAGTTTGTTGCTTGTCCCCTACTGTAATTTTCTTCTTAGTTATTTATTTTCATTATTTAATTAAACAATCCGTAACTACTACACAGGATGTGGACCCATTTGTTCTGCTGGCAACATCCAGTGTGACTTTGCATACTGTCAGAAACCGCCTGACAAATCTATGGGGAGTACATATGTGGAAATCCTGGTGAAATGTTCTACCATCAATAGGGGCCAAGGTCTTCCCTTAGTCGGAGCCATTTTACCTCTTCCACAATAATGGCCCCGGCTACATGAGAAGTGTCATGAAGGCATGATTTTGGCAACACCCTGAGATTATGCCATGCCACATCCACCCAAATGGCTAGATCTCAATTCCATTGAGAATGTCTGGGCAGCTATGGACAGAGACATCCCTCAATACCCGCAACTGTCATATGTGGATACCCAAGCAATTACTACATGGGAGTGATTTGGCTCTGCAGACGGATGTCAGTTAATGGTGGCGTTAGGGGCATCCATACCATCAAACTTGCCAGTGTTTGCAA
>NC_061822.1:45004695-45009695 GCF_019202785.1 Penaeus chinensis | reverse complement strand
CAAGTGGAAATTAATCTGCTGTTGGAGATGACCCCAAACTCCTCAACCTTGGATGAGAGGAAGACACTGGTGGGGGCGAGGAGAAGAGGGTCAATGCACTTGAGAGAATTTCTTGCGTAGAATCTTTTAAGGAAGCATGTGGCAGTTGCGATGACCTGTTGTTTAAGCTTGAGTGATTCACCAAGTTGCTGAATAACTGAAATTATTGTTACCAATGAAAAACCATTTATAAAGTGTAATACAGAATAAACTAATTTTCATTTTATTGGATGAAAACACCTACTGGAAAAAACAGTAAATATCTATGGATGTAGCTGTCTCTTACAGTTAGCAAAGAAGGTCATAATCTTCATGTACTCTTCTTCAGACAGCACCTCTAGGTCAGCCTGGCGTTCTTGTATCAGGTCCTGACTGTCGAGGAGCCATTGTTGGCTGAAAGAGACATGTATTTTAGATGATGATGATGATGATGATAGTAACAATAACAATAAAGCAACAAAAAGTGTTTATACATCAAGGATTTCTCTAAATCAGGGGTTCCCAACCTGTGAGTCCATCGAGCAATATGTAAATTGTGATGTTGATTCAAACTGAATTTTATCTCACCTATAGTACCTGCATATCATTTTTCACATATCAATAAATTAGAATCTTTCAATAAAGAGTTCTTGTTATATAGCTATTGACACCATTCACTATTCATAATTGAATCTGAAAAGATGACATAACTGAATGGAGATTATCATATATTGGTCCACAGAATGAGAAAGTTTGGGAACCACTGGTTTAAATAATAGGTTAGGTAAAAGAAAGAAGAAAGAAAAAAAAATCTGTACCTATATCAACTTACTCCAAACTCAGAACACTTCCACTTGGTTTTCCTTACACCTTTTTTGTTAACAGTACTTATTCATAAAAGATCAACTATACCAAAGAGCTTTTACTTTAATTTTCTTTCTTGGGCTATTTAATGCATGGTCATGGAGATAAACTTTAATATAATGGTTACAAAAAACAGACAAAAAAGAGTATTAAGACATTAAAGAAAAAAAAATCTGTATAAAGTAAAGTTACCCCACAATGCATTATCAACGTATGCAGATCTACATCAAATAGATAGCGGACTTCATGTTTCACACATTGGCAATAATAAACAAACCCCTACTATACATATTCTAGCAGACCTCTCTGGTAATATACTATTAAATAATGGTTAATAGTTAATGGTTATAAGAGATAAATGTGCTAGACATCATATGGCAACATATTTTGGCAAAAAGGGTGGAGTTAATGATCAGGATAAGATGAGTTAGATGTGAAAGGTTGTAGAATGGCTGTAGGATAGGATGGTAGTGAAAAGGGTTTAGAGGGGGAGCAAATGGAATACAGTAGGGATGTGGTTAAAGGTATAGGGCAATCAGATCAACTGGAGAGTATTTGTCTGAGGAAGGGAGAATAACGTTGTATGAGGAAACTGCAAAAGAGCTATTATGAAATAATCAAACGATAATACCGTAAGAAATAATTGCTGCAGAAGTAGGAGAAGAATCCTGAGACTGAAATAAGGGAACATGGGAAGGTTGTGGAGTATCAAGAAGAATGTCAGGAGGGGAGGGGTCCCGGAAAAGGACATTGCTGAGACATAAGGGAGTCATGGAGTAAGGATAGGTTGGTTTGGAGTAGAGGGATGAGATACTGGGGGAGATGTTGAAACTTCTTGAGAACATGGGAGGGGAGTGGAGCAAAGTAGTTTTCGAAGAGCTAGAAAAAGAAAAGCCTCATTGGCGTGCTTCTTGTTTGGCCTCATGCTAGTTTGAATCTGAGAACTGCTACCTCAGATTTGAGCTTGTAGGCAGGGCAGCTTCTATGAAATACATTATGGGAGCCACCACATGACCTGGTTGGGCACATAGATGGTAGCGAGCTGTGGAGCGAGCTGTGGAGCGACAGTGTTTTGCTGAATGGCCAAAATGCCAACATTTCTGGACATTGACAGAGAAGGGGTTGATATGGTTGGACAGGGCAGGACACTCCACCAATATAAACTTCATGGGGGTCATGTCTACAGAAGCTGGTCTTGGCAATATTGCTGTAGGACTTACTTTGGCCTCTGAGAGGAATAGTGTAGTACTGGACTGCCACTGCATCACAGTCCATGAGGCATGTGAGCAAGTCATTTTCACTGTCTGACCAGTCCTTGTCATAGATAGGACAATCAGTCAGAAAGACAGAAACAGTTCTGGTACAAGTATTAACCCCTTCCCGACGGGTCACGTCTCATAACAAACAAAGCGCTCCAAGGCAGTGATTTGGCTTAATGTACCGAACTCCCGTGCTCAAAGTCAGCACGTTGCCATAGATCGCCAGAGCGTAGAGTTTTTTTTAGTTTACTACACCCGTCACCAAGGGGTTAAGGAACGAGTGAGGCTGGACATGAATAGGTTTGCCAGTGAGGTCAGTCTGGGAAGATAGTGCACAAGCTTGGGACCCACATATAACTGTGACAAGGTGTGAAGGACCAGAATGACTGCGAAAGGAAACTCTGCCTACCTGTTTTTTGAGACACTATTGGAAGAGAAGGGTATTGTCAGAGTACAGGGCTATAGGGGGAATCACAAATAATTGATTCCACTAGACTGGGCCAAAAAGGGTACTCAAGGTGGAAGGACGAGGGTGGGCAGAAGATGGGGTGGTATGGAGAGAGGTAGTACTGTTGGAAGGAGGACAATAAGGAGGACAATATGGATGAAGAGTAGTAATGAGGGGGGGGTAGGGGTGTACAATGAAGAAGACTAGGCTGTAGAAGATGGAGTGGAGGATGTTGGGAGAGAGGAAGGGGTGTATTCTGAAGGATGAGTAATGACCTGGGTGGATAATTTGGAATGGATAGAGTTGACCGCAAACACTGAGGAGGGGGTATTAGTATCAGTTGCAGCCATGGTTAAAGGAGAGGCAAGGGTCGGAATCACAATGTAATCAAATCTAAATAGGTTAGTTGATGAAGGGGCAAGCCTTAATACCCCTAATAAAGGTAAAACATCTTCATTATTGGCTATGGTGATCCTGAAATAAATGGGGAGAGAAAACAGTCTATCCCTCACGACTGACACAAAGCCAGCCTTTCATTCTTTCAGAACGGCACTCACAGCTTAGGAAGTGGACAGAAGGAGGGGGTGATGAAGAAAAGAAAGATAGGAAAGGAAGAGAAGAAATGCCCATGCAAATTAGTTGAGGCGAGGGCTGAGGTCCAAGGCAGAGGTGATCCCCAACACTGGGCCTCAGTCTATGTTTCCTAAGCCCATCCCACAACAACAATGAGCAAGGGATTAGGGGGGTATTATAAGATAATAAATAAGTCCAATCTCTATTTTGCTGCACTGTACATGTAGATTGATCGTTGGCCTTTGCCCAAATGCAGTGGCCATGACTTACATGTTGTAAGACTTTTATTATTCAATTAGTGAAAGCTATTGAGAAAAAGATAAGCTCCCAATTAGTTATGAGCTTCTGATTATAACCTGTTAAATATTATATTACTGTATCATGCTTTGGTCCTAGTGAGGTATCCTTGGTTGAGTATGGTTACTCTTTAAGTTCTACTATGTTTGACTTTTAATGGTTAGCTTAAGTTCAGCTGGAGTTCCAAGGGTATAATACATACCATGCAGATATTGTACCATGACCAATTGTGTTACACCATATGAGACTGTAACTAGTTCTGCCAAGGCATGGGGAGAGTGGTCTCATAAATCCCTCCTCCATGACCTCTGCCCATAATGAGTCTTCTTGCCTACAGTTCTTGTCCTACCTTCTCCATGAAAACATGCTAGCTCCCACTGCTTCCCTAAGGTGCCCTCTCTCTGAGTAACCCAAAACCTGTTCTACCAGTAAAGGAAGAATGACAAAGCTGAACCTTACTGATCCCTTTCCCGTCTCTCTAGCATTTCTTTGATCATAACACAAAGAGGATCTTATAATTAGATACCATTTTCACTAACTTTGCTGTACAATAACATGAGCAAAACAAGTTGACAAGGTTATAAATGCAGCTGGCTGAATTAAGATTTATTGACAGTTGTTGAAATTGGCAGCTATTCTGGATAACATTCTCATACTCAAGTTATTTATTTTTGGACATTCTCATTAAATATTAAGTTTGTGGTTCATATGGCATGTTACCATGTGAGGAAACATATTGTCAGTATAAAAAAGAAGATATTCAGTGCAAACAGTTTGGTGGAAAAGGCCAAAGTAAGAATGATACAGAATAACTTATCATAGTCATTAAACTCTTTGGTTAGATTAGATCAAGTTTTGATTAAATAAATTATATAAGGGGGATATAATACACTGGTTAAAATAACAAACTAGGCTTTATCACCTTCAGTTGGATATTTAGAAGGTAACTGTGTCTGTCACTGGCCTAGAGACATTTAATACCTCCACACCTGCCAAAACACCTGAAAAGGCCAACAATCCTCTACCTCCAATTCTGATGATACATCTAGCAGATTTCCTTGGCAGTTTCACATAAAATATGAAACGAAAAATATGCATGGCACAGGTTTGCTTGCCTTTGCTGGTTTGCAAAAACAGAAGCTTGGCCTCCACTTGGCTTCATATTGTAGGCCTTCCATCATTACTAAGTGAACTTTTAGTAATGAAAAAAAAAAAGATGTTGGTCTGAGAGTACTATTATTGTCTCAAAAAAAAAAAAAAAAAAAAAAAATGTTTATCAAATAATAAATCTTCAATAGTGAGGTCAATATGTCTAATTCTCATGTAAAAAAAAAAAAAAAAACAGTATTACTACTTTTTTCTTACTGATAAACCCTACCACAACGCCGAGCAGAAATACCAAATCTACACTATTATACTGAAATGTTAAATGAAACTTATATTAACAGTAACGGTTTGTTTTCCATAAGCAAATACATCAACGTAATATTTAACACAATATTTCACGGCATAACGAAACATCTATCCAATATCAGAACGAG
>NC_061822.1:44988139-44994595 GCF_019202785.1 Penaeus chinensis | reverse complement strand
GGTAGTTCTGTTCCTGAAATAGTCACCTATCCAGGCCAAGAGCTTCCCTCTGATTCCCTTCTATTCAGGGTCTTTTGAATAGCAAGAGGACTTGCTAATTCAAAAGCCTTCTCCAGGTCTAGGAATATTACCACAGATGTGACAGTGCTAATTGTGCTTAAGAGCATGGCTATGCTGTGTGCTGTACTCATGCCCTTTGTGGACCCATGTAGGTGTTCATGTGCAGGTCCCATTTTCCACTGGAGTCGGTTTAGTACTATCCTCTCGGCCGTCTTGCCCAGAGAGCTGAGGAGAGAGATGGGGCCTTACTTCCCTGGCTCCTTTGGTTTTGGGATGGGAACTATGATAGCCCTCTTCCAGTTCCCCAGGACTTGTTGATGAGTTGCAGGAATGCAAGCTCACCTGCCAGTCCTAGATGGGAAATGATAGGGTACAAGATCTCATCAGATCCTGGGGCTGAGCGAGAACTAATTTAATAGGTTTTTCTTAGTTCCTCAGAGAAAAGATAACATCTGAGTTATAGGGTTCAGCTGCCTGGTTGTAGGCGTTCTTGGTTAGGCTGGCAGACTGTTGCTTGTTCTTGCAGAGAACTCATGCTCCAGTCTATTTGCCCCTGATTGAGGGTCGTGGTGTGTGCACCTCGGGGCTGAGCGGTTGTTAGCTTGTCTGAACTGTTGCCACAATTCTGTAAGGGTGGTTCGGTGGTCAAGGGACTCACACCATTCCAGCTACTTTTCTGCCTGACTATTTTGGCATTTTCCTTGTCACCCCTGACAACTCCCTTTAGGAGCGCTAGGTTGTCAGGGGTTCTTTGCCTTTGGAAATGTTTTCTGCACATGTTCACTCTGTGGTTGACCTCCTTAATCTCGCCAATAAAGTACCAGACGTCTTTGTACCTCCTGGACCAAGGCCGAGTTTTAGGTATGATCTGTGCAACTGTTTTATTTAAGACATTGATAAGTCTGGCTTCAAGAACTTCCACATTTTCATTGCATCTAAGACAGTAGGCCAAAGCATTCTGAAAGGCTTGCTAATTGGCCTTGTCTATTCTCCATCTAGGATTTGGTTGTGGCATTGGGGCTGGGTCGGCATCCATAAGGGTAGTAACAGTGCCATATTGGTCACTTGTGACAGTCTCATAGACACTATCTGATTCTCTCCACCAGAGCTGCTGTGGCCAAGGTGAGGTCTAGGACCCCTCCTCTGACATGCATTGTCTCTTGGGTATTGAGAAGAGCGATCTTAGGGAATGTCTCCAGCACATGCTATGTGATAGCTTCTGATTCCGGTTCCCTGCAGGGAGCCAGGATGGGTGGTGTGCATTGAAGTATCCCCCTATGATCACTCGGTCTTCTGTTGCAGTAGCACAGACCTGGCTGACATCTAAGATCCTACAACCTGGCTTGCTGTACACATTGTATAGCTTGAAGGGGCCCTCCGCCAGGTGAATATCAACAGTAAGAGATTCAGCATCATCTTCACAGTGCAGTGCATTGGCCATTGTGGAGCAGGGGAATTGTTGCTTGGACCAGGGTGATCAAGCCTCTATTGCCAGCATGAAGACATGATACCCTGAGAAGTGAGCAGTCTCCTGGAGCATGACAATGTCAATGTTCCTTGATCGCACTATTGCGTGGAGGATGGCATTACTTGTATTGAAGTCACTGATATTCCACTGTAGTATGTTTAGATTGTGCGTCATGATATTACTTGGTGTTTGTTACATCTGAGAAATCTTTGGATTCAGAGTGTAACAACTCCATTGTGAAGTACTCCCTGAGTGAAGGATCTTCATCTGTTTTGGGCTGTTTGTCAGGCTATCCATGTATTCACTGGGAGGTGGAGAACCTTTAGCAACTCTGATTTTTGTTTGTTGGGCTTTTCTCTTTTCGGGCTTTGTCTCTGTGTTTTTCGCCTTTGCTGGCTTTACCTTGGTAAGCTCAGTTTGCACAGATTCAGCCTGTTTTGGCTCTGCCTGTGAGGCTTGGCCAGGGTTGGAGTAGGGAGGGGATTCTCGTCCTGGGGTGAGAGTTGGTGCTTGTTTGGCTCTGTCCAGCTTCCTCCCTTTCAGGACTAGATCATTGCTATTATGGCGACCGTGACTGTCTTCTCTGCCTCCTCACTCGACTTCCCCATAGGTGTTGCTACTGCATTGACTATAGCAGTCTGTAGGAGAGTCATATCTTCCTTATCAAAGAAGAGATTATCGTCTCTCAGGAAGGCTTTTGCAGTGCACTTTAAACCTCTATTCCTCTGGTTCTTTTTTTTTTTTACACATTTGTAATGGCCGGGCGTTTCGGACCGCCCTTTCAGCTTGGATTATGGGCTCTGATCGTGGGAGCAGCTGCTGGTTTGGCTGGTTCAGCTTGTGCTCCCATCTCGGTCAGGGAGGATGTCTAAGGGAAAGTAAGATGTCTCCCTGATTTGGGTGCAGGCCTGGAGAGGCCAGCACAAGAGTCCATCTGCTGGACAATCTCATGGACAGATATGTTTTGGGGTGATAAGTTCTCTGTCTGGTCCATTTTAGCAACAGTTCTGACAGAATCAGCCTGTGCTTTTGATTTTTCTTGCCACTAGAAGCCGTATATAGTTTCGTAGTGTCTGGCATCGTTCATCATTTTTATCGTTTTATGGTTTGTTTGCCATGCAAATAAGCAGTTATTTCCCCCCTCTCACGCCCCCACCCACCATGGAGTTCAACGAGGGGAAGCTGTATCTTAGAGCTAATGTCTAACAGCTACAGGAGTGGTGAGAGGGTATACGCAGCCATTAGCCATTGTAACAACACTCACGAGACCGATATGAGTGCTAACGAAGGAGACCAGTTGATTGATCTGACCAGGCCAGACCACCTGTCTTGCTGGAATAAGAGACCAAAGAGGATGTACTCATGTACGGCATCGCTCAACCTCCAGGACTTCCGTCTCCACAGTGCACAAAGGTGCCATGAACGGCAAACACGTGGGTAGGTGTGAACCCTTGGGGAAAGACCAGAAGGGCCATTCCACCTACAAGATCATTGTTTGGAACTATTTGGTCATCCCTCTCCAGTGAGCCAGCCGCTCAAAGACTGGTTTACCCCAGAGTGGGAGCTCAGGTCCTGTACCTCTTTGAGGCAGTTCCAGTGGCAGGACTGGACGCTCTGTTGCTGATCTATGTTACCTTATACTAAGTTATGCCTCCTGTCGAAGTACCTCATCGCCTTCCTTAACATCCAGCCACTGGTACCAGACCACGTCAACCCATGTCTGTTCTGCTACCTTGTGCTGACCCCTCTTGTCTTCCAGCAGCCATATTTTTGTGTCGCCGTCTTTGCGAATCTTCGTCCCCCCAACCACAAAGTTACAATGCTACCCAACATCATCAGTACCTCTGCGCCACTATGG
This sequence comes from Penaeus chinensis, assembly GCF_019202785.1. NCBI lineage: Eukaryota > Metazoa > Arthropoda > Malacostraca > Decapoda > Penaeidae > Penaeus > Penaeus chinensis. The sequence continues at coordinate 44,991,209 of NC_061822.1, read as the reverse complement.
AAGTAAGTGTACCTTTTAGCGGCAGATTAACAATTACTCTCCCTACACCCACTCACACTTTACATATGAGTTGCCTTCTTTCCTATTCAAAGTAAACGCCATTCAACCGAAATACGCTACTAAGTTTATATCATAAAATCGAAGTCACTGAAATCAGACCCAAGTATCAGACACCCTTACCTCACACCTAATTCCCCTGCCCTAACCATTTCTTAATTGCTATGATATTTGTTCTGCTGTTGGTGGTTTTCTATTGATTATTCTTGTTGTCCTCTTATAGTTCATTGTATCAGATTTCCTTAGTACAATTAACCCAATGTCAGCGGGTTTATTTACTGTCCCCTTCAGATTTTAGTGAGTTTTGTTACATACAGATGGCTCTACGTGTGCTCAGCAGCAAGGAGTCTATCGTTGGCCCTATTGACCGATCCTGATCCTGACTGCAAATAATAACATCGCACTGTAGACACCTTGCCTCGATTGAGCTTACATAGCTATACACCAAATTTGATTTTAAGTCCGGCTCACGGCCGTATACGAAGGGGAATATGTGTCCCGTTGTTCCGGTTGATATATAACACGTAACTAACTGATGGAATCAATTCTGATGCAAATAACGGCATTGCACTGCAGACACCATGCTTTGTATAGGCTTACCTAGTTATTATCACAGTCGTAAACTGAGGATTCCTGTGCCCCGCTGCACACATTGCTCATGCGATGGTTACGAATGAAACGCCCGTGACGCGTATGGTTAGTTCAAGCCCAGTTGCCTCTGTGTATCCGAAGCGTAAGTAATTGCCTATTCATATTACTCTGTCTTTTTTCTGACATCTTACTAAGGTGAGGTGACCCTCCTTGCCAAGATGTCTCTTCTTGCTACTGAATGTTGCTTGTTACTTTGAAGCCTCTGTCACACTCGCTACTCTGGCACAGAACGACCCGAGCGACCACCGAATCACCAGACACCATCGGTAGCAGAACCTGTATCCCGATGCACCTGTTGCAGTGTTTCAGGTGTTGCTGACGGCTCAAGGACGAACCTTAAGCGTGGCCGAGCGATGTAAACAATACCCCGCAAGGCCGGATGGTACGCCTCACACCTCTGTCCCCAGCAACTGCCGTCATATGGTTCGTTCCTCCTTGAGCGGACGCGGGTGTCTTCACTGCTCTCACTTCTGACACTCCGGCTGAAGCAAACGCCTGCTTCGAGGAGAGCAACCACATAAAAGGAATGCACACACACGAACACGAACACGAACACGAACACGAACACGAACACGAACACGAACACGAACACGAACACGAACACGAACACGAACACGAACACGAACACGAACACGAACACGAACACGAACACGAACACGAACACGAACACGAACACGAACACGAACACGAACACGAACACGAACACGAACACGAACACGAACACAAACACAAACACACACACGCACACACAAACAAACACACACACACACAGTACTGACATAAATATTGAGACCACCGACAATTTAAACCAGTTTATATATATATATATACATACATATATATATACATATATATATATATATATATATATGTATATATATATATATATGTACTATGTATATATATACAAATATATATATATGAATGTATACATATATATATATATAAATATATATATACACACATATATACATCTACATATATATATATATATATATATATATATATATATATATATATGCGTGTGTGTGTGTGTGTGTGTGTGTGTGTGTGTGTGTGTATGTGTGTGTGTGTGTGTGAGTATGTATATGTATATCTATATCTATATCTATATATATATATATATATATATATATGTGTGTGTGTGTGTGTGTGTGTGTGTGTGTGTGTGTGTATGTGTGTGTGTGTGTGTGAGTATGTATATGTATATCTATATATATATATATATATATATATATATATATGTGTGTGTGTGTGTGTGTGTGTGTGTGTGTGTGTGTGTGTATGTGTGTGTGTGTGTGTGAGTATGTATATGTATATCTATATCTATATCTATATCTATATCTATATCTATATCTATATCTATCTATCTATCTACCTATCTATCTATATATACATGATAAGGAAAACAGTAAGAAATGAAACAAAATCGTAACGTTTCGAACTCATCATGAGTTCCTCTTCAGACGAATAATTAACCGAAATGGATACATGGAGAAAATTTTGACACAATTATATATAATCTTGTCAAGACTCTCTACATGTATCCATTTCGGTTTTATACATACATACATACACACACATACGATAATCAATAATTCTAAAACAAGAACACCGATTATGAATAAGTACAAAATACCTAAGCACACACTTAGAAATTAAGGTCTGTTCCAAACTGACTGTGCAAGCGAAACAGTTAAAGAAAACGGCGCACAGACTATCGCACAACAACGGCTAGTCTAACTTAGCGCGAAAACATCGTTAACAGCAATGGAGGGCTTACGCACAGGTGTACAAAGTACAAGCCATCACGGTTAAGAAATAAATAGTTATTTAAACTACCATAGGGGTACACCACAGTCGTAACTGACTGATCTCCCTATATACAGCGAGGCAAAATAGAATTACCTAACCACTGACACACGCGACGATACACGTCGGGAAACGGTGAAAAGGAGGCACGATCGGACTAGATCAACTCTTAACCTGATCGCGTATGACGCAATATTCCGTATTTTACATACAACTCGCAGCGCAAGTCGTCACACTCCTTCACCAAAATATCCAGAACACCATTCCTCCATTTGGTTCTCCGAATCACCATTCTATGGTTGGCCACTCCTCCGGGTTCCACATTACATTCTGTGATCATAAGAGAAAGAAAAACTTTATGTACATACAAATATACAGGCCCTGAGTAATCTATAAGAGGATCCTACTCACTGCGCCAATTTGTCCGTGGCTTCTTTGCTTTGTTCTTATTAGCAGAAACCTTTGGTTCTTTTATTCTGGTATCCTCTGGGATATAGATTATCTCGGGCTTATTAAAACAATTGTATTTTCATAAATTATATTGTTCACA
>NC_061822.1:44978139-44980639 GCF_019202785.1 Penaeus chinensis | reverse complement strand
ATAATAATAATAAATAATGATGATGATGATAATGATAGTATCATTATTAATAACTATAATAACGGTGGTAATGATAATAACAGTCTTCGTATTACTATTATTAGTAGTAGTAGTAGTTGTAATAATAATAATATTAATAATAACGAAAATAATAACAATAACAACAACAACCATGACGATAATGATAATAATAATGATAATGATAACAACTTAATAATAATAATGACAATCTTCAATATTAATAACATTGCCATCATCATTATTATCTTCACTGTAATCATTATCAGCATTTTTATTATTTTGATAATTTAATTTACCATTATTATTATTATCATTATTATTATTATTATTATTATTACTATTATTGTTATTATTATAATAATAATTATTATTATTAGTAGTATTAGTATTAGTATTAGTATTAGTGTTACAATGATAATAATTATTGTCATTATCATTATTTTTCTTATTATTATCATCATAACTATTATTATCATTATTATTATCATTATAATTATTTTTAATATTATTACTACTATCATTATTATCATTATTATCATCATCATCATCTTTCTTCTTGTTCTTCTCTTCGTTTTCTTTTTGTTGTTATTCTTATTATCTAGACTATTATTATTATCATTATCATTATTACTGTTAATATTATTGGTATTTTCCTTATTATTAGTATTAGTATCATTATCGTTATTGTTGTTATTGTTACTTTTACCATCATCGTTGTTACTTCTATTTTTTATTATCATTAGCGTCGTTATTGTTATTATCATTAATATTTATATTATTATTATTACTATTATTATTATTATTAATACTATTATTATTATCATCATTATTATCATTTCATTATTATTATCATTACTATCAATGTTATTATTATTATCATCATTATTATCGTTATTATTATTATCATTATTATAATCATTATTATTGTTATTATCATTACATCATCATCAATATTACTATGTTTATCATTACACTTATTGTATTTATCATTATTATTATATCTATCATTCTTCTTATTATTATCATTATTATCATCCTCATCACTTTTGATATCATAATAATGATAATAATAATAATAATAATAATAATAATAATTAGCATTATTACTTTTGTTATTGTTATTATCATTAACATTAATGTTGTTATTTTTATTCTTGCTATTATTATCACTATTATCATTATTATTATCAGTATTGTCATTATTATTGTTATTATTACAATCATTATCATTATTACTAGTTATCATTATAGTTATTACTCTCATTATTATCATTATTATTATTATTATCATCATTTTCATTATTATTATCATCATCATTATTATTAGTAGTAGTACTAGTAGTATTGTTATTGTTATTATCATTATTATTAATATAATCATTATTATATCATTATTATTATTAGTATTATCATTATTATCATTATCAATATTTTTATTGTTACTCTTATTATTGGTGTTGTTATAGTTATTTTATAATTCCAACTTTTCTATTATTTTTATCATTGTTATTATCAGTGGAGTATGGAGCAGTGATCAGTTTTTTTTTTATAATTGAACGGCACACAAGAGACTTTCGATGAAATGAAAGCAACTTACGGGGAGGATGCCCCATCATATGGCGTTGTTTAACATTGCCAATTCACGTGTGGAGATCTGTGGAAACAACTCCTCTCCCAGGGTGACCCTAGTCTGATGAGGACACCATCTATCTAGTGGAGAATGCCATTTTGGAAAATCGCTGTATTACTGTTCGTCAGCTGCCCAAGATGTCAAGATTAGTGTCGGGTCTGTAGATGAGATCATTCATGACCATCTGTATCCGCAAAAGTTGTCTGCTCGGTGGGTTCCCAGGCTGCTCACACCTTTCCAGAAGCAAGAACGAGTCCATTTTTCCAAGGCTCTTTTAGCCATGTGCCAAGAAAACCAGGAGGACTTTTTTGACAGACTAATGACGCAAATGAAACTTGGATCCATCAATATGATCCAGAAATTAAGGCCAGTCAAAACAATGGATACCCTTTCCCTTTCCGGGGAGGGATGATCACCCCCTCAACAAGTCGGGGCGAATGGTACCAGTCGGTCAGATAACAGCCAGGACAGCTTGCAAACCCCGTGCCATGAGTTCACCACCAGCCTTTAACAGTTCAGCAGGGATACCGCAGATAACCGCTACTTTACCTCTCTTCAGCTTGGAGACCGCATCCCTAACTTCAATCATGGAGGGTGGATCTTCGCTGATAGGTGGGTTTGGCACAGATATCTCGACATTACCTGCATCCATGTTAACTGGTGGTTGATCAACGTGGCGCAGCTGCTCAAAATTCTTAGCCCAACGCCCCCGCATCCCAACAGGATCTAAGATGATCTGGCTACTTACTGAGAAGGGCTTGGAGTTCAGCTTTATCAGGGCTTGGTGGGCAGGACGAAAGTTATTTAGTAAGAATCTGTCTCTGACTTTCTCTGCAAGATTCCTGACAA
>NC_061822.1:44960639-44965639 GCF_019202785.1 Penaeus chinensis | reverse complement strand
CTCTCTCTCTCTCTCTCTCTCTCTCTCTCTCTCTTTTTCTCTCTCTCTATCTCTCTCTCTCTCTCTCTCTCATTCTTTTACCCTTTCCTGTCTCATACGGTTGCCATACACAGCCACTGACGAACCACACCCTGGCCACTATACAGACGTCTAAGACCCAGTGCAAGGTCGTCCAAAGCGGCCACCACACGTATTACCGTGAAAACTATAACATAAACACCTAAATGATTCTCAAGCCGATATCAGCACTTGGATGAATCAGTTAACGAAATATAGCAAATTATTAAATAAATGACCGGACTGATGAAATCAAATTTAACGAAAATATATCTGCTGGATTATATAACATAAACTATAACCACATATACATGATATTAAAAATCCCACAAATAATATCTATCTGGACACACGATGCCTCTTCACACTAAGTCTCAAAGCCTGGTATGGAACTTGGTCCTCGTGCACTCTCGTTATGCTGATCATCTCTAAAGTTTACCTTCTGCATGTCAGCTCTTCGTCTCTTCGGTTAGATTCATGTTATTTACTTTAAGAACGCGAACGCAAAATTCAATGTGATCTTGCATGTTATTCATACCTTCCTCTTAAACTTTTGAATAGATAAACGAATAGATAAGTACTTATTGGTGATGATATAAATGGATAGCTAAATACTTATAGACAATTATGTAGATGGATATATAGATAATCATATGCAATTATATAAGGGAGAGCGAGTGAGAAAGAGAAAGCTGGGGACAGACATATATCATCTCCACGTACTCCCGACACGTACTAAGAACCTACCCTGTGACATACTTTGATCTATGGTTCGCATCTTTAAGCTAGCTGCTTGTTGTAGAGGCTGTGCGGTCGGGGTCTAGATGAACGGTGTTGTGTATCTAGTTATCATCGTCATGGTATTTTGTTAGGATATTGATGCATTGCTTGTAGTAATGGGTATAGTGTGATGCTACTTGCAGTGGTATGTATGTACAGTGAGGTTTTGCTCGTGCCACTGGGTATAGTTTGATAATCTTGGTGTTAGGAAAAGGCTCACTTGCATTTCAAATGTCAGTTAGGAGAGATCTGCTACTCAGACCATGGCCAGTATGGTGACCTTATGTTCCTGCCGCTCTCATATGGTGATCTTACTATAATGCCAATGTCATGGGTGGTCCTGTCATAATGTCATAGCATCAGTCATCCGTCCCATGGTACTGCGGATTTGTACATAGACTAGTATGGTGAGTTTCTGATGGTGCCACCACTATCATTATGATGGTATGATATCGCCCAGACCAGCAGAGTGACCTTTCGACAGTGCCAGGGCCAGAGCCCGGTCCCTCGCAGTGCCAAGAGCAGAGGTGTCTACGTGATCCCTGGGAGGATTTTCTCCTAGTCACCGTCCTTGGGAAATTTCGGCATTAACGACCCAGAGCCATTTTAAAGTCCGTGTTCTGCCCTATCCCTGCGTGGCGGCTAACATCAAAATATCAGTTTTCCTCCGCCGTTGAATATTGTGACGTCAGCACACGGGTTACTACGTCAGAGAGCGCAAGCATTTAAAAAGCTCAGTATATCAGCGTACTCCTAAGCTTTCCAGCTCTCTTAGACTCCACCTGCGTCTCTCCGAGGGCCAAAAATCAAAATTCGCCAAAGGAACTGGCATGAATTAAACGTACCTGCTGGTTGTAAATATAGAACATGCGTGCTAAATATAGAAGAATTGTCTGAAATAGCCGGCCAGGACACCTTGTTTAGATCAATACGGTGGCGGCGCAGGGACCAATCAGAAGCGACGTGCGGGTCACGTGGCTATGACGCGGCCATGGTGTCAATCAAGGGCGTGACGTCATACCCTGGACCTACTCCCCGATATATAAGGACAACATCGACGAAACCTCGGCAAGTTGGACTATTCGCACCTTTAGCTAGTGTGGGGACTGTGGGAAGAGAACTGGACATTTGTGGAGACGAAATTCGCCATGTGTTTCAGTTTCTCACAAGAAGAGACAACCGGACGTCAACACTTGGTATAATCCAACACTTCAGAAACTCCAAGTCACACTCGGCGGCACGTGGTACTAAGCATGCATTCACCAGTGCCAACAGAGACGGGCGAAAGGAGAGCACTCGTCGTAAAACAGACATCGACCTCTTTTTTTTCCCTTCCGAGTGTTTTAAGTTCGTCTCCCGCTGTCGAAGGAAAAGAAGGAATCGAGATCGCTAAACAAAGGGGTCGAGATATCACACGTTTTGTTGACATTGCCACGTGGTGTTTATCTCTCGCCTCTCACGCTCTCATCTCGGTGTTCGCATGCCAAAGACGCCTTGCCCCATCATCGCAGACAATCAAACCATAGTTCCGGCGGTCATCACAACTGCAATTAACTCCAAAAACAATACGTTTCACCCCATTTATGCATCGCCAGACCCGTCGAGAGAGGAGGAACGGAGCAGAAGGTGGACCCAAACATCAGTGACGTCATAGTCTGGTGGGCCAATCACCGTCGAGCAGGTACATAGACTTATTAGGGTACAGGTTGTTTTTGTGTAGACTGGAGAGAGAGAGAGAGAGATAGAGTGCGTGTGTGTGCCACCGCAGATGCAATCACGTATCAACTGCTTATGTGTAGATTTTAATGCATCGAACGTGGAACAAGATTTGATGTCTGGTTTGGTTTCCAGTGTCTTAGCGATTTTGAGCTTTGAATTCTTTGAATCAAGTTTCTTGAATATGATGCTGATTTCAATTTTATCTCAATGAAATTTGCAGGAGATCTTAATCGATTTTTTTTTTTTAATTCCTTTGGCTGACGAAGCTCTTTAAGCCGTAATTAAATGTATTTCGAAACGATGAAAAGGGAAAAATTTAGGATTAAATGTGAATTTCATCTTATTTAATATTGAATTCGATAATGCTATAATGATATAAACAATAATAATGATAATAACAAAAATAATAATAATTGTATAATATAATTATAATAATAATGATAATAATAACAATGATCATAATAAAATAATAATAATGATGATAATAATAGTAATAACATTATCTGTGATAATGATAATAATTGCAATAATAATATTGATGATAATAACAATGATAATTTAATAATTTGGAAAATACCAACATCCATAAAATTAATGGAAAAATAAAAAAGATAGTAGGAAGCATAAATCACACTAATACTTTAATGTTTTAATACAATTTCCTTAATATTCGCCCTTACTATTCTTTTATTTTTTGCATTCATTGTATTGTATTGCACTAAATAAAGTCCGTGTAAAGATTATTTCATTTTACCGCAGTCATAAGCATGTAACTGTTATATCATCCCATCAGTGCTCAGATAGAAAATGCATAACATATCATTCCGTCTTGGTTCAAGTCATAATGTGATTTTTTCCCGTTTTTTTATCTTTATTTTTTTTACTGATATTTCGCAATCCTTCTCATAATAATTAACATATTTTATTCAACATCTACATAACCGTATACAGTCTGAAATTAGTGGGACAATCTCATTTTAAGTCTTCATTTGCCTACTTTCAACCATTTAAACGGTGTGATACATAATAATTTTTATCCAGTCTAAAAATCTTAAAACCTGAAAACCTTAAATTCTCGTGAAAGTAGTAAGTCTCATTATATTCCTTTATTTCCCTTCAGTGACAATAGATTGAATAAGAGCAGATCTTTTTAACTGGCCAGAAAATATCATTTTTTGTTACCTCTCATTAATCTTTTTACTGAAATTTGTAACAGTCACCCTTATCGAGATTCTCTAGAAACGTTTAAAGAATCAGATGCAGTTTCAAAGTATAAAAACAATCCTGAGTATTTCTCCATTTCAGCCCATTCTTCATATTCTGACATGATTTAGTATAAACGTCAGATTCAATGAAAACAGCACATGCTAGATCTTAGAAGGCTTTCTAGTTGGAACCATAAAGGGGTTAAATAAATGAAACGCTAACTACAGAGTGAGAATGCACTTGGATACATTTCTATGCATTTTCATAATGTCTTGAGGTGTTATTACAAAATTCTCCGATAATGTGCTTGAAAAAAAAAAAAAAATGTATATATATAAATATATATATATAAATATATATATATATATATATATATATATATATATATATATATATATATATAATACAAAACAACAACAACAACAAAATAAAAAAAATAATTTCAAAATGTTTTAAATTCTTTGAAACGGTTTCTCTGTTTCGAACATTTCTCTTCCCGTATAATGCACATCTAAAAATTTACAAACGCACTCTCTTTCTATGCCTCTCGCCCCTGCAATCATATATTTCAAACCTTAAACCAATGCTGTCGGGTATATGTTATTGTCAACTGTAGCTATTTTTTGTGAATTCCTTCTGCACATCGAGAGCTCCACAAGTGCTCCGCCGCCCAGGAGCCCTTTGGCAGGCCTTCGCTTCTTGATTGTTCGTCCATGTCATACGTTACATTCCTCTTTCTTTATTCTGTTTAAAGTTGTGAATCTGCATTTTCGTTTTAATTCCTTATGATTTTAAAGGGTTTCTTTCACTACTAAACGCATATTACAGTTCTTTAGACACATATACAATAATAAAATGCTATTTATAATCAACATACTATTTTTTTCAGAAGCCAGAAAATGTATATATTAATAACGAAATTTCCATTATCTTTATTTATCTTGCTGGAAGTATTTACAATTTTGGATATATATTTTTATCCTTTATATTACGTAATTTTTGGAAGTAAGGATTCTAAAGCTTCTATTCCAAAAATTATAGCGTGCGCATGTGACATGAAACCCTCGATTTTATAAATATACTTTCATAGCCAGTAGCCTTAACAAAATCTGATTGGAGTGCACTATATAAGTATAAAAGAATTCCGTGAAATCACCGGTGCGGCCCCCCCAAAAAAGAAAAGAAAAAAAGAGCTGTAACTACTGTCGCCATTCACCCTCTCTTATAGCAGCATAAAT
>NC_061822.1:44945639-44948139 GCF_019202785.1 Penaeus chinensis | reverse complement strand
TTACACTCCCTTTGTTTACACTTTTTTGGGGGGTAGCTTCCCCCCTCCTCCTTTTCTACCTATCATCTTAGCCTCTCTGCGTAGATGCCGTGACCTTTAATTGAATTATTGACTTCAGAACCTGTCCTCTAGGTTGCAGTGATGTCAGAAATGATCTCAGGAAAAGGATCAGAAGAGGCTCCATGATTAGATACATTCTTGGGCCACAGAACTGCCCATCAAATAGACGAAGCATAGCAGAGTAAAGAGTTATGTGTCCTTTCAGAAGACCTTAATGTTAATAAGTACAGTCAGATTAATCTCTCCTGCCTTATAGATGGCTTGGGAAGACAAAGACATACTGATAATGAAATCCATCTGAATTAGCTTTGTGTAACTACTGAACTTTGAACTTATGAAATGAACACGACAGCAGCAGCAAGTGTTTCCAGCAGATTGGCTGGGAATTAAGACGTTTGTGATACTGGATGGAGATTAAAATAGAGATTCCAATATGAAATTTTTCAGAACCAGGCATCTTAAGTAAAACAAATTAAGGCTTGGATAAAAGCAGTTGACATCAGATACAAGAGAGATGATAGATTATTTTTGTTCATGGTTTTAATAAGTTCAGGAATGATACTAAATACGCAAGAAGTAGAGCAATTATAAAAGAATGTAACATTATTTGTGATATTATAGGTTATAAGAATACAGCAATCTTTTGTATGCGTACACACACACACACACACACACACACACACACACACACACACACACACACACACACACACACACACACACACACACACACACACACCCACACACACACACATATATGTATATATATATATATATATATATATATATATATATATATATATATATATATACACACATAAATATGTGTCTGTGTATGTGTGAATGTGTGAATGTTTATGTGTATTTCTTTGTATGTTTTCTCTGTGTCTACGTAAATATGTATACATTTATCAATCTATCTATATGGTAACCTAGAATATTCATTCGAAAAACCTGATCGAACGTATGCAAAAGCAAGACCGATCGCACGAGAGCAGTTACATGGTTCCGTTTGATTTCCCTGCACTACGACATCAGGTCGCGATATGACTGCGTAGGCTGCGCTGAAAATAGTATCACTTTCAATTGCCTCAAATATCTCTTCAAGACAGATGTAACTCGCAAGCGTTGTTATTAATAGTAGCGATCGAAGACTGTTCCCCGAGAGTAGCTTTTGTCATCTATAATTTAACGACAGGGCTAGACGTAACAGTTCGATAAGTGGGCGTCAGGTGAGGTCCGACGAACGACTGGCTAACGTGGAGATACTCAGGGTTAAAAAGACAAAAATCACAAACCGTCAAGAAAAGGTTACGGCATTTCTTTCCTAATAAGCCATCGGGTATAAACGACACAGGCAAATATTGTGAACACCCTAGTATTTCTATCTTAAGAGAGAGAAAGAAATGGAAGTATATATATGTATATCGATATAAGAATAGACTGTCAGATATGTAGATAGAGAGAAATATAGAAGTAGATAAAGAGAGACTTAAGTGGATATACATAAACAAACTGAGCAATACACACACACACACACACACACACACACACACACATATATATATATATATATATATATATATATATATGTACATATATATCATATAGATACAATATAGATATAGATATTGATATAGATAGATAGATAGATAGATAGAAAGATAGATGCATATATATTCATATATACATATATATATTGACAGATGGGTAGATTGATAGATAGGAATAGATGGATAAGTAGATAGGTAGAATGCTAGCTAGGTTGCTGGATAAAGATGGGTAGAGAGATAAATAGATGGACAGAGTAACAGAGCAAGAAGCAGGGGATAGACAGACAGGCAGGCAAACAAACAAACTGATAGAATAGATAGAAAAAGAAACAGACATACAGACAAAGAACGAGGAAAGGAGAACGGGGCAGCAGCAGCAGCATTTATGTTCTCTCTCGCACCGTCGCCATTTCGTCGTGCGCCCCCCCCCCCCCCCCCCCGCTTTGCTTGCCCCCTCCCCTCCTCCGCCCTGTTCTTCAACCTCACCTCCATTTCGGCTTTACTCTTAGTGTAGGGAAAATCATTAACAAGTCGATGCAGACATGGAAAGCAACGTGATTATCACATCATTTTGATTCGTCTACAAATCTACTTCAAATATGCACTTTTAGTATGAATAAAGCATATGACTTAATACACTGTTGTGTACTCTACTGTATTCTCATCATTTCTGTTATATTACGTTACACCTAATACATTTCTGAATTCCGACTCGTAAAGGTCACTTATACTCACGAAACGAACCTTAGACTAAGAGAGGAAGCTGATATTTTACCCAAAGCGAGCAGTTCGTCGCAGAGTGACACGGAAACAGAGAAGCAAGGTAAGATATTATGATGATGATGATAACGATGGCGCTGATGGTAATAATAGTGATAATTATAAGA
>NC_061822.1:44915639-44918139 GCF_019202785.1 Penaeus chinensis | reverse complement strand
TGACAGCATACACATAAAAAAAAAGAGAGAGAAAAAAAATTATACTTAAATAAGTAAATGAATATTCTCAATTTATCGTGCATATGTTTTTCATCAAAATAAAGTATATGAACATACATGTGGGTTTTATATATATGTATATATATGTGTGTATGTGTGTGTGTGTTTGTGTGTGTTTGTGTGTGTATGTGTGTGTGTGTGTGTGTGTGTGTGTGTGTGTGTGTATGTATGTATGTAAATAAATAAAGAAGGAGGTACAATATCAATAATAGCAATAAGAAAACTAACCATATAAAGGTTATTTTGGTGGCTGAGGTTCATGTTTCTCTAGAATTAGAAAAGAAAATCATTACAAACCCAAAATGATAAAAGTATTACCTTTCACTAAGAAATTTAAAAAGGATGGTCCTGAATTTTGTTTTTGTATATCTCTATGACACCTATTATCTATGAGGCTTTAGTAACAAAAAGCAAATGAAGAAAAACAAAAATAATAAAAGTCATATATCGTGTTATATTTTACCCAGCCAATCAAATCTTCTCTTTCGCCAAAATCCCTTGAGGAATCGAATCCACCAGAAGTAACCACCAGCGACAGATGCTACTCGTGAAGTAAATCATTATAGACTTCTTGTATACCACGGTAACGCTTTATATATAGTCAAATGTGGATTTTGATGTTTGTTAACATTTGCCGAAGCGCCGAGGGGACAGAGAAGACAGTGAATGCCTGGCAGTCACACAATCGTGTGTTATATATAGAATTAAATAACACTTTTTTTATGGAAGAAGAGTGTCTTACAATTAAATAATGACTCGATACTATGTAATCTACACTGACGGAAACTGGCCGGTTGCGCATATTATTCAACGTTCATATCCTTTCTTCCTTCTGTGAAAAAAACACCTTTTGATGCCCATCTGACTATGTCCTGTTGCCTACGGTTAGTTTTCATCTTTACCCTTTCTCTCCTTTTGGACATGCTTTGGTGTTAAGCCTTCTCGTTTTAATGATGAATTGTGAAATAAAAATTTACCTCGACCGCTTTCACAACGCCCCATAAGAAAAATCCAGACTGATGAAGTAAGATTAAATATGGAATCATTTATTAATGGAAATTTAGAGAAATATCTTTATCACTGTTTATTAGCTCTGTTCAGTGTAAGGTAAAAATCAGCTCCTTTAATCCGTTTTTTACACTATTTCAAGATTTAGGAATAGAAAGCTCTCTTACCTGCATGAATATCTTTATCTATTCTTTTGTATCACAAATGAGATCTAGAGATATGTATGAATTTGTTATATATAACATCGTTATCAGACAATATACCCATACATGTTTTTAAGTTGTGCAAGCATTATCCATTTCTAGAATATAATAATAATAATAATTTACAAATGAATAGATAAAAAGGAATAAGAAAGGTTCAATACTCGTGGATTATCAGTGCTAGTGAATTATAAATGTTATAAAATGTACTTGTCCAAGAAGCAGGCCCATTCCTTAAGTGCTACTTGCCTAGAGACGTGTTAAACTGAGAAAAGGACCACATTTATATTTCCTATGAAAAAATGGGAGAATCAACGCTGTTGTGCAGACCCAAGGAACAATCGCAAGGAAAAAGGTTCTTGTATCATGTTAACAAAGCAAATGTTGTTAATTGGTAATTTTGCAGATGGAATTAAGTCGAACCTGCGTTTCTAGGCAGGTTAGACACTCAAACAATGAATTTAACTTTTTTGTAGTAACACTTGTATTCACTTTTAATGTTTTTCAAACTGTACGCTCAGTTAATATCAATCATAATGTTAGAAACACAACAGTTACATTCATATATTTTACTTGGTAAAGCCAAAACTCTCAGCTTGAAACTGGAAAGCTATGTAAGCTTTCCTGTTGGAATAATCATCAGTCAAAGTCAAACTCTGACTAATGCCTCATTAATATAGATAATATAAAGACTGTTGAATGAATGCTAACGAAAAAAATGAACATGTTTACCACTTCCGTACATTATTTGTGTAGGAGATGCACCGTATGTTCATGGAAGCAGTGCATTATACAATGGACCTAGATAAAATCCAGACTTTCTTTGTTCTAAATGCTTAAACACCTGGTTTACTTACATGTGCATTGATGCCGCATGTTATACCGATCTGAAAAAAAATCATTCGTTATAAAATTGGAAAACTGGCATGTGTATTTCATCTCTCCTTCCATTATGCGAATATGAGACATAGTCAAAACAGTTATGGAAGCCAAACTATCATAGGAATATTGAAATAAAAAGACGTCTGTCCATATCATTTGTTGCAATCGTGATAATATGAAAGGATATTCAGAGACATTGTCCATTATATGTGCGTGTATGTGTCTGTGTGTGTGTGTGTGTGTCTGTGTGTGTGTGTGTGTGTGTGTGTGTGTGTGTGTGTGTGTGTGTGTGTGTGTGTGTGCACACATTTATTTTCCATTTTCCCCATAAGTCAAGCTTAGGCATA
>NC_061822.1:44808139-44848139 GCF_019202785.1 Penaeus chinensis | reverse complement strand
TAGTTGGGGAGACGGAAATAATTCCTGTAAAAATATCAAGGGAGGAGGGGGTTGAAGTTAACATATGAAGGTGATGAAGAAAGAACAGTAGAAATAGGAAAGAGGGAGAAAAAAAAAAATTAATTGAGGTGAGGGCTGAGGTCCAAGGTAGGGGTTACCCCCATACCTCGAGCCTCAGTCTCCGCCTCCTAAGCCCCCATCCCCCCCATGACTCACAGGCAAGAAAATCGAGGAAACTACTTGCTAACCGAGTAATTTGTCCGGTCATGACGTTATCTTTACTCGTAGCTACCCATGTGGACATCGGTCATGCCTGTTTGAGTGGAGGGCCTTTAAATACGAGTTACTTTGTAATGTAACAATAGATTTTAGTGATTTTGGCAGAGTGATATAAGAGATGGCGACAAACTAAATTGAAAATCAGACAAATATTTCCTAAAGAAAGGAGAATGAGGTTAGGTTACAAACCAAACATCAACACGACAGAAAATGGCCTTATTGCAGGTAAATAAAAGGGGTCTTAGCTTTCGGGTTTACAGAACTCCAAGGACGATGGCGTCCAGGGACTTGGTGGTTGTGAGGAAGTGTTCCTTTATAAATGTATAAATTCCCTTCAATGTCAGGTGCTTGGCCAAAGATACTTTATGAAAGACAGGAAAGCATCATTCAAAATGGATGAACTGAACGTAAGCCAGTACTTGCCAGATGCCGCCATAATATCAATTGGCGTAGTCCAACATTATTCGTGACGTCATAAATGTTGTGACGTCATGACTGCTCTATTTTGTTTTCGACCATTGGTATTTATGTGGAGTGTTCTTACTTCTATATAAAAGAAAAGCAGTTCTTTGGTATTGGACATTGTTAACATGCCGATGTATTACATAATATTGTTTTAATTCTAATATGAGATTATTGTGTATATATAGCATATGTCAGTTTTTATCTCAATTTTAGGAAATAATTGTAATTTTCTTGTAGTTTTCTTGGTAATTAAAACACATTACTTTATAAAATACATTTATTCAAATCAACTGAATTATAAATCTTATGTCACAAGATCATGCATGATGTATCAGTTACATGCTACACACATATATTAGATTGAAAACTGATTATAAATATTACTGGAAAAAAAACCTAGTCTCAACTATTAAAACAAGTGGCTATGCTTCCTGAACCCCAAATGGTTACATTCCCTAGCCATAGTAGTTAATAAATACACACACACACACACACACACACACACATATATATTATATATGTGTTTCGAAATCCACCTGGATTCCATCTGAATTCTCTCCTTCCATCTGTTTTAAGGTGGAATGGGATGTTGACAACAAGCTCCCCTTCTTGGACATCCTAGTTCATCGCTCTGCTGACCACTTCTCCTTCTCCATATACAGGAAGCCTATGCATACCACTTCATACCATCCTCTCCATGTAAAGAGAGGTGTTGCCGCCTCGCTGTTCCTTCACGCCCTCCATATCTGTGACCCCCAGTACCTGGATGGAGAGATCTAATTATTGCGGCGTTCGTTCTCCAAATTGGGCTACCCTTGTCATGTTCTCGACTTCACGACGTACCTTCTACCACGACTCCTCTCCTAAAGAGACTCCTCACCTGCTCGCCCTCAGCCTGCCCCACACTGAGGAGATCTACTCTCTCCGTCGCCCTCTTCACCCTCTCAACTACAGGCTGATCTTTCGCCAGGTGAACACTCTCCACCGAAACCTGGTCCACACCAGTCCTCCCTCTTCCTCGAAGGTGGGCACCTATGCTGTTCCTTGTGCCGAAGTATTGATAAGCAATACTTCGGCGAGACGGGTTTCGCTAAGTGTCTATCTCAACATAGGTATGCTATATCTAGGGGACACAACAACAACGCCCTCTTTTGCCATTAGTGGGGTACAGACCATCAGATGGACTGATCAGCGGCGCTTTCCGCTAGTGTCCACTCCCGCATACTGGTGGAATCCTCCTTAATAAACTGCTACCTATTTTCAACTTGAGCAGCGGCTTTTCTCCTGCCGATAGTCCCCTCGCTTCCCACCTCCGCTTTCTTCCGTACGCCGGCCACCCGGCGCATAGTCCGCTTGATCCTCCAACCTGGTCTGACCTCCCTTCGTTTCCGTTCGTCTGCCCTGTGTTACCGCGTTGCTTCTCCTCTGTTTTATACCCCTTCCTCTTCCTTTCCTCTTCAGACCTGAAGGTGGAATCCGGGTGGATTTCGAAACTGTAGTCTCATTTTCAATAAATTTAGGTTTGCATTGTGGGTTTTTCTACCATGGTATCAACACGGAAGAGTGTTTTACCATTCATATATATTTATGTGTAGTTTAGCCCATGTTACAGCATACTTTTCCATAGAAATGCCAAGATGGACAATAAAACAGAAAAACAAACTAACACATAACATGCACAACCCCAAAAGAATTAAAATGCACAAATGACAAAAGAGAACATTCCAATATAGCTTAGCATTAGAGCAGTGAAAACAAATAAAAAAGAAATATTACAATATACTGCAACCTCAGAATTGAATAGATATACGGGCTGTAATATTACTGAACACACAAAAGAGTTTTAAAACAAAGAAACAAGCAAACGCATTCATCACAAATTCTTTGTGTTATATTCCTTATTTTTCTTTGATGGGGTAAGTGATGGAGGATTAGACTCAAACCTACACTTTCGTCCAGTATCTCTGTTGAACATTTAAATACGATTATATTTATTTATTTACTTTCAGAAAATTTTCTGTCACGTAAACATCTATGGTCATTAGCGACGTATACAACATATTCATGATGGTGATAGCGTGAGGCTAGAGAGCAAAGCCCCCGGGTAAGGAAGTGCTATATGACATCAAAGGTCATATGGCGCTATGGTAAAGTAGCGAAAAGGTTAGGAATGAGTTGACGATTTGGGTAAAGTTACAAGTTGAACAGTGCAAGAGGGTAGTATGGTAGTATGTGGGCATAGCATAAGGTAAAGGGTGTCAGAAGGGGATGGATTTAACCCAATGCCGATGGGTCGGAACACAGCTCGGCACCCGCTGTTCCGGGGAACAAAAACAAGCGGCTGGCTTTCCCGCCGGGACGGGCGCTCAACTCGCGCTACCCGTCTCACCGTCCCACAGAAGTTTCAGCGCGCTCGGGCGGCTGGTTTGCTTATAACCGCAACCTCCGTTTTTCACTTTAAAAACATATGAAAGTTTGCAGACTTACTGTAGCCATATAATGTGTCATATGAAGGATTGTATTCTCATACTGTAGTATATACTCCATTTTAGGAGTGTTCGACCAATGTGAGTGTGTAAAGTCAATAGTGTGTTTTGGCGAGAGCACAGAAAAGCAGTGGTATGTCGAATTTTTATTTTTTTTCAAATCGGAAAAATATACTTATTTTTATATGTAAAACTATTTACATCGGTAATTTCAGTACTTTCAGGCATGGTATGGTATGCTGCAGCAATTCCCGGACAAGTTCCGTGCGGAACTTGCTTTGAGGCATAATACCGCCGAGGACCCTGTGGACAGCCAGCGCGTTGATGGTGGTCATACCCAGAAGGTCCAAAAATACCTTCTTGTACCACTTGGTTTTCTTGGTGGCTGGATATGACTGCGCCAGCTGATCCGAGAGGGTGACGCCCTTCAAGCCGTTGTTGTAACTGACAACGACCTCGGGCTTCGACCTCTCCACCCCTCGGCGGTTGGGAGGCAGGGTAACAACCTTTGATGTGTGGGCAGTGGATAGCACTGTCACAGGACGCTTGTCTACCGGGCCTGCAGATAGTGGAAGAGAGTCGGGGAGGAATACCAGTTGTCTGTGTACAACTGATACCCCTTGTCGAGCAGCTTTGCCTTCTCCATCAGGTCGTCGACGGCCTTTATGCTCGCCGGAAACTCGCCGTGATCCTGCCCCATGTAGATATTGAAGGCCGTCGTATACCCTGCCTCTGGACCTTCAGACCCCTCCTAGCCCTCTTACTAGGGTTATGTTGAAGGGCCTGATGCCTCCGCTTGAAGGCACCTCTTCGCCTGAAGTCCCATGAGGAACTTAAGGCCGACATATGAGCCGACCTCCCGCACCGTTGTGTCCTCCCACCCCTTCATGTGGGATGAAGGGGTTCGCGGGTTCTGTCGAGCGTACCTGCAGTTGAAAGAAAAAAAGACCTTGTAAAACAAGTGTTAAAAAAAACGGACTTGTAGAAAGTTTCAAGGCAGAGCACAAAAAAACAAGTTGCTTACCGATTCGTCTCGTCCACAATTGTTTGAAACAACTCTGGGAAGAGGCTGTTGAAGACCTCCATCGGGCTGGACGATTCGTCAAGTTGTGCGTGCACACACACACACACACACACACACACACACACACACACACACACACACACACACACACACACACACACACACACACACACAGATTTCCCAACACAAACGACCGAGAAACACACTGGAGCACGTGTAGACACGTCCCCGGCGGGACGGGATAGAAATGGAACACGTGTAGACACGTCTCCGGCGGGACGGGTCCGCACGGGGTACGTGACTGGATAAGTAGGATAAGTGGACAGAACAAGGGGATGGCAAAAAGGAAAATGAAAGGAGAAGAAAAGACCATGTAAAAATGACTTGAGACGAGGGCAAGGGACCAAGGTAGGGGTGAACGTCCAATTAGGCCTCTTAGTTCCCGCTCCTAAGCCACCCCACGACATGGGGGTAATGGGGATAAATTCTCATGGTCAAAATATATCAATCATCTTTTCATTAATACCTTTGCATAAATCAATATTTACATCAATTAGTCCAAGTTCTTTAATAGGATTTCCATTAAAATTATTCTTAAACACAAGTCAATTTTAGTTTTAAATTTTCTTTTCTTTTTTATAATCTGTAATCAGTTCCACTACTTGTAACTTTGGATACCCTGAATAAGATAGTTTATCACTGGCGTCAGCATCTAAAAAATATGACTGGTTCCTGAACATCCAGAAGTATCAATAATGTTAGATTTGCATTTGTCACATGGATGATTATTTAAAAGTTTATGGCATAAATAACCTGTAAAATATGTAACTGCATTTTCTTTGTTATCATCATAGAAAGTGGAAAAGTAATCTGTAGGTTCATTAACTGTGGTAAATTAATTAAATGAAGAAAAACATATTCCCATATCTGTAACTTCAGAATGCTCATCATGACTGGAAGGTGGCATATTGTTTAACAGATCAGCTGCTGCTGTCAATCTATTTAAATTTTCATCAAGAGTTTCTTGAATCTACTGGTTCCTTATCTGGACTGATAGCATCTGTGATATTTAATGAATTAAAATATGGTTAAATTATTTTCTCTTGAATTACAAAGTTTTGTGAGAGTAAGCATTGGCGTTGCATCATCGACAGAGTTTCCATTATGAGAATGTTAAATAAGGTTCATTTTTTACAGCTGCTACAAAATCTTTTGTATTAGAAGAATCATTATTGCCACCAATATTTCTTATGCAACCAATGTTTAATTGTTAAAAGCAAAATATATGTGTTAGACATTCTAAAGTCATGTAGCTACTATAGGAAGGTATAGTAAAGGGTAGTGAAGGATGGTTGAGGTAGCGGTTAGTTGCTAAAGCTGGGCAAAGGAGTTGACGGGTGAATGGGTTAAGGTCAGGTTGGGTAAAGGGGTTAGATCAAGTGAAGGATATGTATGCGTTTGAGGAAGGAGAACAGCTTGTCAAATAAGAAAGTGAGAGATTCCGTAAGGATGTATGATAGGTTGGGAGGTCGGTGACGGGAGGATAGGTGGGGGAAAGCAGATGTATAAGCTGCATCAATAGAACAATCAATAGAATCAATAGAATGTGTGGAACTGAAAGAAGGACATTACATAGGGAGCATAGTGGATCAGTGTGTTACATCAGATAGGAGTGAGTTAGTCGTCTGCGAACGTCTGTTCCGATGAAATGGAGTTGACCAGGAAGACATACATTTACAGTATGTAATATAATAGCACGGAGACTTGACCAGAAAGATTGCCATCGGTTATACAAGAAGGTATTAAAGTGGGGGGTAATAATCCGTGGCTGGAATACGCGAGTTGGTGTAATATGAACATAGCATTGTAGGGTGCTTTAGTATCTGCCTGTTCATTGCTGGGGATTCCAACATGGCTGGGCACCCAGCAAAATCTGATAGTTTTATGGCATGTGAACGGTAGAACAACCAGTTCTGAATCTTAGACAAGGGGGTTGGTCGAGTGCTTTGAATTTATGAGGATTAATGAGTTACAGGAGTCAGTAAAAATAGTGAAAGAGGAAGAAGGGAGCAAGTATGTGTGTTTTAAGGTAAAAAGGAGTGCATAGAGTTCTGCAGTAAGAACACTCGATTCAGGAGGGAGGAGGCATTTGAAAGTGCGAGTTGGGAAGATTACTGCAAAACCAGCACCGGAGGTGGATTTGGACCCATCAGTATATACGTAAATACTGGAGGAATGAGTGAAGACATAGTCAAGGAAATGGGTGAGAAGGGCAGCAGGAGGAATATTTGATTTTGGTGGGTCAGGGTAGACATAGGAGCAAATATGGGGGTAAGGTATAAGTCATGGAGGGACAAAGGTTGGAGATTGGGAAAAGGGGAATGGAGAAAAGAGTAGGAAAACGTGGAGAAGCAAAGGTAGGAGGTAGGGATCGCGGGATAGTTTAGTGAGGGAAAGTTGATGGAATCTAGCATAGCATCGGAAAGAGAGAAGGGTATGGCATCGAGAGAGAAATGGTGTACCCGATTCAGTGTACAGGCTCTCAACATGGTTGGTGGCCCAGGAAGATGATGCTGATATTACAGACTGTAGGAATTGGCGGAGATTTGGTATGGATATGCCAGAGGCGAAGATGGTTAAATCATTAACATATAGTGATGATTGGGCTCCTGGTGGTAGAACTGAGACAGTCATTGACAGCAAGAAGAGAAAGTGGTACTGAGCAAACTGCCTTGTGGGATGCCTTCGAACTGAGGAAAGAAGGGTGATGTGGGGGAAGCAATTTTGACCTGGAAAGTGCGTTTGGAGAGGAAAGACTTTATAAAGACATCAATGTTTCAGCGTATGCCTAGGGAGGACAATTAGTAGGGAATATGGTACTGCCTTGTAGTATCGTATTCTTTTTCTAGGTCAAAGAATATGGCTAGTATGGACTCATGGTATGCAAATGCAGATGTAATAGGTCTTGAAATAAGCAAGAGTGTCACCTGTACTTCGGGCACAGTGGAAACCAAACCGGGAAGGAGAGAGAAGATTGTGAGATTCAAGATACCATATTAAGTGGAAGTTAACCATTCACTCTAGTAATTTGCACAAGCAGTTAGAGCAATTGGGCGACAATCATGGGTTTCAGGAAGGGGAAGATAAGAGCTTCTCGCCAATGAGAAGGAAAATTTCCTGATGTCCATATGTGATTGAAAATTGTTAATAGGAAGGAGAGAGAGGAAGAATGAAGGTGTAGGAGCATATGGTAGAGAATACCGTGAGGCCGTCTTGAGTGTTGCAGTACGACGGTAAGGCAGCATTGACTTCAGAGGGAAAAAAAAAGGAGCATTATAGGACAACGAGAATAGCCTCCTTTTCCGTGACTTTGCTAGGTCCCAGAAATTGAGGATTTCTGGCTCCTGGTATCAGCGTTCTGACCCACATCGTTGGACTTGGTACAGCGATATGGGTTGTGTGGCCAAGGAGATCGACCACATTCTCGTTAGCACTCGGTGGAGGATCCTCCAGAACTGTAGGATGTATCGAAGTGCCGAGTTCTGTGGAACTGATCATAGATTAGTTGTAGCTACTCTCCAAATCCACTTTAGAACCCCCTGTCGCCCAGTGTTTCATTTGGACAGATTGAGGGAGGACGAGTCTCTTGTCGTCTCACAGCACTCGAGGGCCTGACAGACCCTGTTCTTCTGTAGGATACCTTCAAGCGTTAAACGCTTGATGCAGCTCAAGAATCCAATGGTGAACGCCCAAGAGCAAGACAGAATTCCATCTCGCAGGAGACACTGGAAGCCACAGATGCTTGTCGTGCGGCTTGATTGTCAGGGGATCACAACTTGCACCATTCTCTGGTGAGCAGGACTAGATCACTGTTGAGAAGGGATAAGGAACAGTATCAGTAATCTTGCAGAGGTGGTCGAAAGCCATTTTTTAGTAAAATCCCAGCTGAATTATTAAAGGCTGGTGGAGAACCTATGACAAGGGGCTTGCAAGCAGTCCTGTCTGCCATCTGGCAGACTGGTACCATTCCCCCTGACTGCTGAGGGGTGTGGTCATCCCTCTCTGGAAGGGGAAAGGGGATGGGTGGGACTGAAGCAATCATCGAAGCATTACACTACTCAGTGTAACAGGCAAGGTACACTGAGTAGTGAGACGTACCAGAGACCACCTACTGAGGCATCAAAGGCCAGAGCAATCTGGATTCACTCCTGGTAAGTCCACAATAGACCACATCCTGGCGTTTAGAGTCATTGTAGAGCACCGTCGCGACATCAAGAATGCGTTTGATACGGTGCATCGCGAATCACTCTGGGAGATCCTGAGGTTAAGAGGAAATCCAACAAGGATTGTTGGATTTATAGCAAACTTGTATACAGGCACTGAAAGTGCTGTAAAGTGTGGTGGGGGCCTGTCGAGCTTCAGGCGTGAGACAAGCCTGTGTTCTTGCACCAACACTTTTTAACACTTTTCAACTGCCCAAAGTCACTGTGGAGCAACTCTGGGCAATATCAAGGTTACAGACCTTGACTTTGCTGAATTCTATCTGAATCTCTGGAAACCCTAGTGGCGGCTCTTGATGCATTTAACAATGAATCGAAGCCCCTGGACCAATACCAAGATCCAGGATTTTGGAGGACTACTAGGAGACGCTG
Source organism: Penaeus chinensis (assembly GCF_019202785.1). NCBI lineage: Eukaryota > Metazoa > Arthropoda > Malacostraca > Decapoda > Penaeidae > Penaeus > Penaeus chinensis. The sequence continues at coordinate 44,839,233 of NC_061822.1, read as the reverse complement.
TGCAGTCGGTATGTGCTTGTGGTGAAAACGTCGAAGTCAGAGTTTTATATACCTCGGTAGTGCAGTTCACGACTCTGGGCTGTCAGACCAGGAAGTCATTAGAAGGATTGGCCTGGCAGCAGGGGTCATGAAATCTCTCGACAGTCTTTGGAGATGCCGGTACCTGTGCAGAAGGACCAAGCTACGTGTTTTCAAGGCCCTGATACTGCCAGTTTTACTATATGGTAGTGAAACTTGGATGCTATCTTGTGCTCTGGAATCTCGCCTTGATGCCTTTTGTAACAGATCCTTGCACCAGATCATGGGGTACAGTTGGCGGGACCATGTGTCCAACCAACGACTGCCTAGTGAGACCGGTACAGGACCTGTTACTTGCACAATCCGTGATTGCCAACTCAGGCTAAATGGCCACTTGGCTCGATTCCCCCGGGATGACCCTGTCCACCAGGTTGTGTCCATCTGAGACAGCCCTGGGTGGAGGAGACTTGTGGGACGACCGAGAAGGTCGTGGCTTAGGCAGATCGATCAACCCTGTCGTGAGGAACTAGAGATGGGCTGGGCCCCTGCCTGGCAGCTCGCCATGAGGGACCCTCGTAGGTGGAAGCAAAGGGTGGATGCGGCTATGCGCCCCTGCCAGCGTTAGCTCCCAAATGATGATGATAGGACTCGGCAGAGGATAAGGTGAAGATGATGGGGGGGGGGGTGCTTTCCCTGATGTCTTAGAGATGAAGAGTGGAGAAAGGTGAGAACCACTACTGACCTGGCTGAAATAGTCACCTAGTTCATTAGCGAGAGACGAGAGTATCTCGAATATGGAGGACAGGCTAGTTGGGGGGGGGGGGGGGGGGGTATTGGCTTGATCATTTATGGATCTAATGCCAAACAGTAGAGGTCTAGATGATGTAATTGAGGAAGTTGTTTCCTCAGCCATTTGCTTTTCTGCTCCGAATTGTACAAAAACAGGCAGATACTCTTTTAAAGGGCTTTTAAAGCGATTTAGTGCAACTGGAATTCCACCATGGAATACATTTGGAGGTACAAAGTTTTGAGGTTCGAAGAATGGTTGTATAGGCAACTCTTAGAACTGTAATTGTGAAACATTGTATCATATCTAAAATGGATGAGAAGGGGGATGGAGGGGTAGGAATAGTAGAGTGAAGTGAAAGTACGCCAGTCGGCTCTATCAACGCACCAGAAGTGGTACATATGAAGTAGGAGAAAGAACTGTAAAGTGGTCACTATAGGGAAAGTGGTCTAGAATTGACCAATGGAAATCTAAATAAAGAGAAGGGGGTCATGGAGAGGTCAATGCATGAAAAAAATGCATGTGTATGTCAAAGTGTGTAGAGTAATCTGAATTAAGAATAATGTCAGTTGTGGAGAGGAAGAATTCTATGGATGAGCGAAGGGAGTTGGTGACAGAATCACCCCAAAGAGTGGCAGCAGTTAAAATCATTAACTATGAGGAAAGGTGGCTGAAAATGGATAATTATATTTTCAAAGGCAACAAAGTCAATGGGGTGGCAGTAGGAGATGCAGTAGAGATTGGGATGTCTGGATTTACAATGACAAAAGAATTTGACTGAGTAAGGTAGGAGGTTAAAATGGGGAAGTAAGATGTAGAAAGGATGGGTATAGGGAAGGGTGTAAGAACATCTTGGTAATGAGGGGGGAGGGGCAGTTGGAATATGTGAGTGACTGGGCAGAGCAATTTGATTGGTTATAACCAGGTTGGGCACAGAGGGCATTAGGCTGTGGAAGAGCAATGTTTGGCAGGATGTCCTAAACGCCAACAATTTTGACACTGCTTGTCTGGCCTCATTTTATAGGTCAAGTTTAAATATAGGAAATGCCACCTAAGACTCAAACTTGTAGGAAGGGCAGCCCCTATAAAATACATTATGGAAACCACTACAATTGGCAAATGTCTGGGTTTGTGCAGACTGGGCACAGAGGGCATTGAGCAGGGTGACCTAGATACCAACAGTTCTGGCATTGATGCTATGGTCAGCAAGGGCAGTATTCTCCAGTAATATAAACATGATTATATTGGTGTTTCAGTGAACTCCGTAGATAACTCTTTAGCATTGCTGGTTTTTGTAGGAAGAGGAAAGTTGTCAGATTTAAAGGGGTTCACTTTAAAGGGGATTTAAAGGGAATTTTAAGGGGATGGCAAAAAAAAAAAAAAAAAAAAAAAAAAAAAAAAAAATCCCATTTGGCTGGGCTAATCAGAGTACTTAAGATTAGTAGAGGTGGGGTAGTAGAAAGGTAAAAGAGTGGTCGTCAGTGAAATAGTACTGCAAATGGTAGGCATTGAGGAAGGGTAAAGTTGTGGTTAACTGATAGCCAGGGTCAGGGAACTAGGGGAATTAAAATCTGTGGGGGCTAGGTGATAAAGGGGCAAGCCCACTGCCCTTAACCACATGCTACCTGGGAAATTAAAGGGGAGGGGAACTGTGCTAATTTTTTTTATAGTTTTGTGCAATGTCTCTCCACATAGATGGCTCTGCTACTGCTTAACCACAAAAGGGTCATCTAGTAGGCCTTGTGACATTACCTAATTTCACCTTTTCGTGAATGGGAAAACTTTTCTAGGGCTATGAATATCGATGGTATTTTTATGATAAACATTATAATTACTATAATGTTATAAGCATTAGTCACAGCATAATTAAGAACGTAAAATATTTTCGTAAATCAAGGAAAAGGGTGAACAGGCGAGATAGGCAGTACTCCTAACTTGCTCAATGGTTACTTAATACAAGTGTAGCCATCTATATGTAAAAATAATAATAATAATAATAATAATAATAAATAAATAAATACTAGACAAACACTGAAATACCTTGCCGTGGTTCTCCTAGACCGTTCATGACTGACAAAGCCTTTTATCCATTCAACATCCTTTAATCTTAGGGACTGGATAGCAATAGTAGTTCAAAAAGAGAAGGGAAAGAACAGGGACCCTGCAAAATTAGCTGAGGCGAAGGCAGGGATTCAAGGCAGGGATGATCCTCTACAGTGGGTTTTGGTTTCTACCTGCTAAGTCCTCCCACAGAAACTAACAAGCACCCCTCCCCATGGGTGAGCCTTAGATATGACAAGCAAATTTATACCACAGGTCTTTGGTTAATGGTTAAAAGCAAAATAAATGTGCTAGACATCTAAGGTCATGTAGCACTATAGTTAATGTTAGTGAAGGGTGGTTGGGTTAGTGATTAGTTGTTAAAGCTGGGTTAAGGAATTGGTGAGTGAATGGGTTAGGGTCGATGAGGTAATGTAAAGGGTTAGATCAAGTGAAGGATATATATGCGTTTGAGGAAGGAAAACAGGTTGTCAAAGCAGAAAGTGAGATTCTGTAAGGATGTCTGATAAGTTGGGATGTCTATGTAGGGAGGACGTGGGCATGACAATAGAATGTGTGGGACAAAGAGGAACATTCGGAAACCGCGAATGTTCCATTGAAGGATAGTTATACTTTCGTTGATTTACTGGGTTTTGTTGGGATGGGGTAGGAGGATTGGGTGTAGGGAGAATATGAGTAGGAGGAGGATGGATATCGGGAGTCACTGAGTGTGGAGGGAGCGGGAGTTGTAGAATTTGAAGGTGGATGACTATTAGTTTGGGACTCGATTATGTAGTTCAGAATATCTTCAAGAGTTTCTGTAGTGGAGTTGGTTGGGGAGTTTTGTGAGATAAAAGTTTTCTTGTGGGGGGGAGGGGGAGGGGAGAGAAGTCTGGTGTCTGAAGAATTGGGGTAAAGGAAGGTGGAGGTGATTGTGGGGTAGGGGAAGAGAGGGTGGAACGTTTATTCTGTCTGCTGCGGGTAGTGCGGGGAGGGAGAGGGGAAGGTGTTAGGGCTGTAGTAGAGATTGGAGTGTCTGGATTTAGGATGGCAAAATAATTTGACTGGGGAAGGTAGGAGGTAGAAGAGGGGAAGTTAGATGGAGGGGAGTTGGGTTTAGGAGAGGGTGTAGGAGCTTGGGAGGTAGGGGGATTGGCAGAGTGAGCGACATTACTGGAGTAGGGGGTAAGAGAAAAGCCTTGTCGACGCGCTTCCTGTCTGGCTTCACGTAGAGTGAATCCAAGTCTGAATCTGAGAGTTGCTATCTCAGACTCAAATTTGTAGGTGGGGCAACCTCTATAAAATACATTATGTGGGCCTTCCCAGTTTGCACATGTGCGTGATTGTGCAGAGCAGTTTGATCGAGTATGGCCAGGTTGGGCACATAGCGGGCATCTGGCTGTGGAACGGCAATGTTTGGCAGGATGTCCTAAATGCCAACAATTTTGGCACTGACGAGAAGGTTGGTATGGTCGGACAGGTAGGGATTCCCCACCTATGTAAACATTTAAGGGAAGGTCATGTCTACGGAAAGTAATTTTGGCAATGTTGATGGATTTCTTACGATTTCCTCTGGGAGGAATGGAGTAGCATGTACATATGTTGCATCATAGTCTGTGAGACAAGCGAGCAAGTCCTCTCCACAATCTGACCATTCTTTGTCATGGATTGGGCAATCTGTTGTGGAGATGGAGACAGTTCCAGTGCAAGTATTGAGGGTTGGATGAGGTTCTGTAGGGATGGGATTACCACATAGATCAGTTAGTTTTGTTAATGCTATAGCTTCGTTTTCAGTTGTTACTGTGACGAGACGGGAGTGGTCGTGTCGGCTACGGAAAGAGACTTTGCCTACCTGTTTTTGGAGGCATTGTTGGAAGAGGAGGGTGTTTTGAGAGTAGGGAGCTGTGGGAGGGATCACGAAAAATCGGTCCCATTTCGCTGGGCTAAATAGAGTATTTAGGATTCTTGTAGAGGTGAGGGTAGTAGAAGTGCGGGGACGTGTGGAGGAGGGAGTAGTGTTGAGGGGGGTAGTGTTACAGGTAGGTGGGCAATAAGGTTGTAAGGTAGTAATAAGGGGAGATGGGATGGTTGATGAAGGTTATGGGAGTAAAGGTGTTGAAGTTGAGCATGTTGGGAGAGTAGAAATGTCTCCTGGGGGTTGAGTGTTGATTAGGGTTGATACTGTACTAGTAGGCATTGATGATGGGGGAGTTGTTGCAGTGTTCGGAGCCGTGGTAAAAGGAGAGCTGGGATTGGGGCTATTTGATAAAGGGGCAAGCCTCATTGCCCCTAAAATTGGGGTTGTCTTCATTATTGGCCATGATAAGCCTGGAGTATGTTGGGGGAAAAATTAGTCCACCCCTCAGGGTCCCCTTGAGGGTTAAGGGCCAGGTATGGCAGGGGAATACAGTGCCCATGGTTCCCTCAGGCCGTTCAGGACAAAGTCAGGCTTTCATCCTTTCAGCACGGCTTTCACACCTTAGGAGGTGGATAGTAGAAGGTATTGATGAGGGGGCAACGGGCAAAGGATTGGGGGGGGCACAGGTCTTTGGTGGGTGCCAGGATGAACACCCATAATCCATTCTATTACACTATTGTGTAATGAAGTGGATTATGGTTCAGGTATTACCCTATATATGAATGGAGTATTCATGTGATAAAATAATTAAGTATGCACAGCATAGAGCAAAATGAAACGAGAAAGGTTTCTCTTGCAAGCATTCTTTTTTCACTTTATACATGGTTTCCTTCTTTGAATTGGTCTCTAGATACTTACTGATTTACAAGAATGAGCACTTTGGCGAGGTAAACTGTTTGCTTTTCTGCGAACTCTGCTCGATCGTGTAAATGGGTCTATCCACACAAGGGGTCATGATCATCTAGCACATGGCGAGGTACAGTATAAAAAAAAAAAAGAAAAAATTGGGTAACATGGATAGTATTGCCATGACTGCATATTCATTGACCATGACCAATGGATCCGGCATTCAGGTTTCGATGACCATTATTTAATATAGGTTTTTCTATTTTTATTATCTAGAGAAACGAGGTTTACATTATTTTATATTATCAAATACCGTTAAATAAATCACATTATTAAACTTTAACAGCATGCCTATATGACGACAATTTAACATTGTTATTCCCATATCTCCCCTTTATAACAAACAAATAGAGGGACAGTACTTAAAATCTCATGGTTGAAATATTGAAGAAAAAATCCGGGTTCATAGAGCTAACTGATAAATTCCTCACTGCTCATATTTAGGACTCAGTTAAACTTCATTTTTTTTTTTTGCATATTTTTTATTTTTTTTAAGCTCATGTTAGTTGATGCAACAGTTCACTACAGTTTCAGTTGATACAAGGGATTTTTAAATTAATATACATCAGACAAGGCTTTTACTTTACACGTGAAATGAGGTATTGCTTGTGATAAAGCTTACATTACTACTGTAGTTCCATTTGCCTAAAGCTATTATGGTTTGCCCTTAATGTAATCCACAACAGGACTATTGGAATGATGGTCGCCATAGTCTCCGTATAGGTCATAGTTAAAAGAATCATCATATTCACTATAAGTGTTACCATAACTATGGCTATCAGATTCTTCATAGTAATCATAGTCACCATATTCATTTTGTGGGGCATGATGACCCTTTGGCGGGTCGCCATAGTCACTTGCGGGGGCATGATGACCCTTGGGCGGGTCGCCATAGTCACTGTGCGGGGCGTGATGACCCTTGGGCGGGTCGCCATAGTCACTGTGCGGGGCGTGATGACCCTTGGGCGGGTCGCCATAGTCACTGTGCGGGGCGTGATGACCCTTGGGCGGGTCGCCATAGTCACTGTGCGGGGCGTGATGACCCTTGGGCGGGTCGCCATAGTCACTGTGCGGGGCGTGATGACCCTTGGGCGGGTCGCCATAGTCACTGTGCGGGGCGTGATGACCCTTGGGCGGGTCGCCATAGTCACTGTGCGGGGCGTGATGACCCTTGGGCGGGTCGCCATAGTCACTGTGCAGGGCAGTATATCTAGTGCTAGTGCTGTCGTCGCCCTTGGTTGGAGCGACATATCCCGTGTGAGTAGCCTTGGATGGGGCTACATATTCGGTGTGAACAGCGTCCTGTCCCCTGGACGGTGTTGTATAACGGGAAGGTGGGCTATCATACCCAGCGGGGTGTGTACCATAGCTGGAGGGAGGGCTATCATACCCAGCAGGAGGCGAACCATAGCCAGAGGGCGGAGCATCATACCCAGCAGGAGGCGTACCATAGCTGGAGGGTGGGGCATCATACCCAGCAGAAGGTGAACCATAGCCGGAGGGTGGGGCATCATACCCAGCAGGAGGCGAACCATAGCCGGAGGCCGGGGCATCATACCCAGCGGGGGGTGTACCATAACCGGAGGATGGGGCATCATACCCAGCAGGAGGCGAACCATAGCCGGAGGGCGGGGCATCATACCCAGGAGGCGTACCATAGCCGGAGGGCGGGGCATCATACCCAGGAGGCGTACCATAGCCGGAGGGCGGGGCATCATACCCAGGAGGCGTACCATAGCCGGAGGGCGGGGCATCATACCCAGGAGGAGGCGTACCATAGCCGGAGGGCGGGGCATCATACCCAGCAGGAGGCGAATCATAGCCGGAGGGTGGGGCATCATACCCAGCGGGGGGTGTACCATAGCTGGAGGGCGGGGCATCATACCCAGCGGGGGGTGTACCATAGCCGGAGGGCGGGGCATCATACCCAGCAGGAGGCGAACCATAGCCGGAGGGCCGGGCATCATACCCAGTGGGGAGTGTACCATAGCCGGAGGGCCGGGCATCATACCCAGTGGGGGGTGTACCATAGCCGGAGGGTGGGGCATCATACCCAGCGGGTGGTGTACCATAGCCGGAGGGTGGGGCATCATACCCAGCGGGTGGTGTACCATAGCCGGAGGGTGGGGCATCATACCCAGCGGGTGGTGTACCATAGCCGGAGGGTGGGGCATCATACCCAGCGGGTGGGGCATCATACCCAGCGGGTGGTGTACCATAGCCGGAAGGTGGGGCATCATACCCAGCGGATGGTGTACCATAGCCGGAGGGTGGGGCATCATACCCAGCAGGTGGTGTACCATAGCCGGAGGGTGGGGCATCATACCCAGCGGATGGTGTACCATAGCCGGAGGGTGGGGCATCATACCCAGCAGGTGGTGTACCATAGGCGGAGGGTGGGGCATCATACCCAGCGGGTGGTGTACCATAGCCGGAGGGTGGGGCATCATACCCAGCGGGTGGTGTACCATAGCCGGAGGGTGGGGCATCATACCCAGCGGGTGGTGTACCATAGCCGGAGGGTGGGGCATCATACCCAGCGGGTGGTGTACCATAGCCGGAGGGTGGGGCATCATACCCAGCAGGAGGCGAACCATAGCCGGAGGCTGGGACATCATACCCAGCAGGGGGCGTACCATAGCCGGAGGGCGGCCTATCATACCCAATGGGGGGCGTACCATAGCCGGAGGGCAGCCTATTATACCCGATGGGGGGCGTACCATAGCCGGAGGGCAGCCTATCATACCCAATGGGGGGAGTACCATAGCCGGAGGGCGGCCTATCATACCCAATGGGGGGCGTACCATAGCTTGAGGGCGGCCTATCATACACAGCAGGGGGCGTACCATAGCCGGAGGGCGGCCTATCATACCCTGCAGGGGGCGTACCATAGCCGGAGGGCGGCCTATCATACCCAGCAGGGGGTACACCATAGGCAGAGGGTGGGCTATCAGAACTAGTGGGTAAAGCATGGTCCATGTGGTTGATACCATAGCCTTTAGGAGGGATATGATAATAGGTGTTAGGTCGAGTAGTTTCAAAATGAGCGTACCCAGTTGGATGTGCGTGATGTTTGGGTGGCATGTAATAGTCTGAAATTTGTGATGACGCTTCATTTGCTTTGGCTTGGTGGGGTACACTGTATGGGTCTTTTGCAGGCCTTGCCGATGCCTTCTCTCCAATTACTGAAGTAATGAATGGCAGGAAGTAATCTACATCAACAAAAGCAGTGGGCAGGTTGGGCTTGCATCCTACACCCCACGACACCAATCCTGCAAAAGTTAAATCATTAGGGTAATTCAAAATGCATGCCATTGACAAAAAATCAAAATTGTTTTGAGTAACAACTGAGTAGTCTTGAGTTACCTTTTATACTGTATTGACCTGAAGGCGATTTGCAAACTAGACCGCTTCCACCATCGCCCTGTCAATGACACATTGGAAATTGTTTAAAGGTTAAAAATCTCAATCATGCAACACCAAGGTCATGAGCACTATAAAAAGGTACAGTAGTGAAAAGAGTAGAGGGAGGGGGTAGGGGTGAGACAATGATTTAATGTTCTACTTGTCAAAAGCCATACAGGACTTTTGGATATGATAATGAAAAGGGTGAAAAGGGTGAATGATGGATGGATGGCTAGAAATCAGCAAATATGAGCCAATTTCAAAATCCCAAGATAGCAAACATATTTTAAAAAAGTCACCAAAATATACAATAGAATGCCTAATAAACCTAGAGTAACGGCCCAATTTTGATAAAAATTGAGAAAAATGTCTTATTTATCTTGTACATAGTCAACATGAGACTTGTCTGGCTGAGGGTCAAGTTGCTTGATCCCTGGCAACTCCTACCTGCTCGCTTGACACCCACACAAATGTTGGAAGACATGTCATACCTTAGGACCTTCCATTGTCACTTAGTGATACTCAAACAGCCCCATTTTCATGTTGAAAGAATTGTCCTAGGTCGATTGCCAACTAGGCAATCAACATTACTTCTGTTTATCTCTAAATAAATATAGGCAATATTTACACTTATCTGCAAGAGCTACTTATGACAAGATTAACAGGAAATGAATAGTGCTTCTTTCTATGGAGAAATGTCTGTACCACCCTCCCTCACATCTCCTTATCCCTAGAAGCTTTACTCTCACTTCGAAAGCTTAGCAATTAATAGAGCCGAGCATGTCAGTGGCATCCCCACTCATCTTGCTCATTACTCATTCAGCAGTTTCTAATTTACTTATAAAATTTGTTGTGTGTATCACCATACTTCTATAAATATGCTCGAGGTAATATCTTTCATTCCAATTTTGTTCCATCCTACCCATCTATTTTGCCTTCTAATTAGAAGAGAAAGTTAAATAACTAAATCGCTTACCAAACACATTTTGGAATCTTTAGACCTGGAACACAGTATACCCTCCTGAAGTTTGAAGAAACTGCCCAGGGACGGAACAGACCTCAGACGATGCTGGCAATCTTCCCTCGTCATAGTTTCATATTTGGAATGACGGAGGATGGAGCTGAAATCCGTGGTTGGTTTGTAACCATCCTGAAAAATGAAGAATGTATGCACATTTTCAGAGTCATGCCTCAACATGTTATAGTGATTATTGGCAATGTTATGAATGCCTATGTAAAGATTCTCCTGATACTCTACCACAAATATTCCAAATTGTCCAGGTATTCCAAAACTCAACCTAAATCAAGCTCGGCAAGATATGAAAACTGGTTACAGCTAACCTACTGTCCATGAACTTCATTTCTGAGATTCATTGTTAAAATTGTACTGCTTAAAATGTTATAACTAATCCAAGACGGTATTTGATGCTAATGACTTTAGCTGTTGATGTAGCAGATCATTTGAATAACAGGTGGACTGCTCGATTGATTTATTAAGATTTGTATAAAAGCGTCCCGTGTGAGCTTGAACATGCAACATTTCGGCCCGGCATACACATTTCACAAATGCCCAGACACTAAGGAATCAATTACTGGCTTCACCTGAAAAAATGCAATTCAGCTTTTGAATGTTAACATTACTAAAAGCAGAAAAAAAATGAAAAAAAAAAAAAAAAAAAAAACGCAAAAGTTAGAGATACTGGTAGGACTAGTAATGGACACCTTTGTGCTTAATCACTTGGGGAGCCATCTGCGTACAAATAAATTACAATGGACATGGCACACAAATACATACCACCTCCGACGGTAGTGGGTTAAAGACTATCTAGTATTCGCATTCCTGATGTGCTAAACTGACCATACCTCGGAAGGCAACACAGCAGTCCATGCAGACACTTCAGAGTCATATTGACCTGTGTGCTTGAGTTCGCCAGGAAGGCACACCCGGTTCACATTTTGGAGATGAAGCACAGAGGCTTGCAACTCCAACACGGCTACATCTGCTCTCAGGTTGGTCTTCATGTAATCTATTAGTAAGGGAATTTATAGACTAGAAATATATATACCTTAAGTTAGGCCTAAATTATAAACTATTATAGAAGAATATAAATAGCAAGGCATGATCTACTTGAACGAAAGACCACTTCCATCCCATAACCTTGGGTCAAAATTTAGGATTTGAAAAAATAGCGCTAAGAATAGATTGTTAAAGTTTAAAATGTATTTTTCATCCATAAACATAGGGTTTGTCTCTTGTGAAAAAAAATGTATGCATGCTACAAGTAGCAATGGAGAATTTTTTTATACTACCTTAGCAAAGTCAATAAAAATATATTGCAATTAAGTAAAGGATGTTCAAATATCTCTACAATGAACACTTCCTTCTAAATGTTGCCTGTTCACATCTTCGCACACCTTGACATAGTCTGAAGTCGGTCGTCTTGTCATTAAACCTGACATCTGCTGTATTAGTTGAAATACAACATTTATGATGCAGCCTGGAGGTTCTTTAAATAAGGAACTATTTATACAGTGCATGCACACACAAGGTTTGTTGGCCTTCAAACAACCATATCTAAAAGAACTGCAAATGTCTGCAATTAAATTGGGCAAAAAAAACTTTCTTGACCTCAGGCAAAACTCAAGATCATTACTATTTTAGCAACTAGTTCCTGAACATACATTTGTTGCAGATCACTTGACTGCCCAAATTTGAGCTATACCCTACTGAGGGTTTTTGGTATTTTCTTGGCAAAACTATCAGATTTTCAATGGAAAAAAAACTGTTCGTAACTTAGTGACTACATAAAATTTAGCTGTCAGAAGTGTTTATAGCAACAGCAACAGCAGTAGTAGTAGTACTACTACTACTACTACTACTACTGCTACTACTACTACTACTACTACTAGCAGCAACAGCAGTAGTAGTAGTAGTAGTAGTAGTAGTAGTAGTAGTAGTAGTAGTAGTAGTAGTAGTAGTAGTAGTAGTAGTAGTAGTAGTAGTAGTAGTAGTAGTAGTAGTAGTAGCAGCAGCAGTAGTAGTAGCAGCAGCAGCAGCAAGAGTAGGAGGAGGAGTAAGAGTAAGAGTAAGAGTAAGAGTAAGAGTAAGAGTAAGAGTAAGAGGAGGAGGAGGAGTAAGAGTAAGAGTAAGAGTAAGAGTAAGAGTAAGAGGAGGAGGAGGAGGAGTAAGAGTAAGAGTAAGAGTAAGAGTAAGAGTAAGAGTAAGAGTAAGAGTAAGAGTAAGAGTAAGAGTAAGAGTAAGAGTAAGAGTAGTAAGAGTAGGAGTAGGAGTAGTAAGAGTAGGAGTAGGAGTAGGAGTAGTAAGAGTAGGAGTAGGAGTAGTAAGAGTAGGAGTAGGAGTAGTAAGAGTAGGAGTAGGAGTAGTAAGAGTAGGAGTAGGAGTAGTAAGAGTAGGAGTAGGAGTAGTAAGAGTAGGAGTAGGAGTAGTAAGAGTAGGAGTAGGAGTAGTAAGAGTAGGAGTAGGAGTAGTAAGAGTAGGAGTAGGAGTAGTAAGAGTAGGAGTAGGAGTAGTAAGAGTAGGAGTAGGAGTAGTAAGAGTAGGAGTAGGAGTAGTAAGAGTAGGAGTAGGAGTAGTAAGAGTAGGAGTAGGAGTAGTAAGAGTAGGAGTAGGAGTAGTAAGAGTAGGAGTAGGAGTAGTAAGAGTAGGAGTAGGAGTAGTAAGAGTAGGAGTAGGAGTAGTAAGAGTAGGAGTAGGAGTAGTAAGAGTAGGAGTAGGAGTAGTAAGAGTAGGAGTAGGAGTAGGAGTAGTAAGAGTAGGAGTAGGAGTAGTAAGAGTAGGAGTAGGAGTAGTAAGAGTAGGAGTAGGAGTAGTAAGAGTAGGAGTAGGAGTAGTAAGAGTAGGAGGAGGAGTAGTAAGAGTAGGAGGAGTAGGAGTAGTAAGAGTAGGAGGAGTAGGAGTAGTAAGAGTAGGAGTAGGAGTAGTAAGAGTAGGAGTAGGAGTAGTAAGAGTAGGAGTAGGAGTAGTAAGAGTAGGAGTAGGAGTAGTAAGAGTAGGAGTAGGAGTAGTAAGAGTAGGAGTAGGAGTAGTAAGAGTAGGAGTAGGAGTAGTAAGAGTAGGAGTAGGAGTAGTAAGAGTAGGAGTAGGAGTAGTAAGAGTAGGAGTAGGAGTAGTAAGAGTAGGAGTAGGAGTAGTAAGAGTAGGAGTAGGAGTAGTAAGAGTAGGAGTAGGAGTAGTAAGAGTAGGAGTAGGAGTAGTAAGAGTAGGAGTAGGAGTAGTAAGAGTAGGAGTAGGAGTAGTAAGAGTAGGAGTAGGAGTAGTAAGAGTAGGAGTAGGAGTAGTAAGAGTAGGAGTAGGAGTAGTAAGAGTAGGAGTAGGAGTAGTAAGAGTAGGAGTAGGAGTAGTAAGAGTAGGAGTAGGAGTAGTAAGAGTACTACTAGTAGTAGTAAGAGTACTACTAGTAGTAGCAGCAACAGTAGTAAGAGTACTACTAGTAGTAGAAACCCAGCCTAGTTTATTCTGTTGGAGCACCATTATTAAATTATCAAACCAGGAGGAATAGTAGTCTGAAATGACTGAGGAATTAGGGATAACTAGTAATGTAACCTTGATTAAAAGTGACAAGGAGTGCGCTGGTCCCAAAAAGTCCTATGTACACTAGCAGTTTCCGCCTATACAAGTAAACTTACGTGGATGGATGTTCACTTTCCTAACTTGGACGTCATATCCCTGGTATGAGTGCTTTGTCGAGTCCAGAAGATCGTGGTCGCCTACTTTCACCTTCAGATTCTGGCCAGAGGCCTGTGAACAGAGAAAGTAATTGGGGTTGAAGAGCTTACCGATTAAAATAAACATCTAGATAAATTCTCTTACATTCTGAGGCAAAATGAAGCAAGATGAGCCAATCAAACGTTACAAAAGGAAACTACAGCAGCCAGAGCCAGTAACAGGTCAAGTGTCCTTCCATTTCACAATATAATTCCTTTCCATATCAAGTGGAACCACCATAAAAGAATATTCGACAGGTTCGACAGATTTTTAGAGAGTTATCAAATGCGGTTTACTGATAACTGGATCATCGTAAATCAATATGCAGAAGAAAAATACATCTTAATATCTCCTTGCGTCCTTGCGTCTTGCACATCACTACATACTGTATTAGATACACGGTTGTACATTTTTATATATCAATTTTTGAGAATGCATAGATCAGTTTGATTATAAATCAATTTTTGGCTGAGTCATCGTTGGCAGAGCTTATTTCAAACGCATTGCAATTTCTTTAAGCATGTGACAGCGTTAAATTCTTTGACATAGAAACCTCCAATAAATTACACATATGGCTTTAAAGCTGGAAACCTTGTATTTCAAAAAGTAACTTAATGTAAAAGCCAAGATGCCAAATGGAAATATAATTACATGCAGTATTAATACTGTCAAGTCGCATTCAGGTATAACTCTGATGTGCATGCCTTTCAATTACTATACAAAATACCACCTTACCTCATCAACGCAATGTGCAACGGTCAGCACCCATCGGTCACCGATCAGGACGCCGCCGCACAAGTACTCACTTTTCGAAGACAGAACCGCTACCTATTATTCAGATGTAGATTATGCATTAAAAGAAAATCTGAGTTTATTATACACATTTCCTTAGTGCATTTTTAAAGTCTGAATTTCATCATATAGACAAGTTCTTAATCTACCAAAGGTCTACAAAAATAATCATGTACTTACATGCCATGGAAACTGCCCAGGCTTTAATTCGCTGATATACGTGCTTGATCGTGCATACAATGACATACCCGAGCTTGTCCCACACTTCTGTTGAGAAACGGGCGAATCATAGACCTTCCTTTCAAGTCCGAATCAAATAATTATCCACACATCTAAACTTCCCCTGCTTGATAATGAATTTAACTTTACGGATTAATAATTAAATTCTCTACTTGGCTTCTGAACTGAGTAAATGCACGATAAAATGCACTCTTTCAGACTGCTTTAAAACAACTTGAATTTGAATACTGTCTGTTCAGGTTCATACACACCTTGGCGCTGGGAGTCCCAGACCTGGGTCCTATCCCGCGAGGGGGGACACTGGCTCCGTGCGGCACCACAATCTCTGCAATAAAAGATGCTGCTGTTGCTTTCTACGGGTTTAAGCAGGTAATGTTGTACATTCCTTCTGTATCCAAGTGGAAAATATTGAAGTACTGATAAGAGTTTATTTTTGCTTTTCTCTTAAGAGGTTGGGAAATGCGGTTAGGTATAAAAGAATGTAGTTTTTCGGTGCATCAAAATAAAGGAACTTTTAAGACCTTAACATTACTAGTGGAATACAGGTTGTTCAGGAATCGAGAAAAACAGAAGATCCAAACGAGATTTCCTCCGTGCAGAATTTCATCAACTCCACGATCTACGGCGTGATATTTATAGTAGAGGCGAATTTAATATTCATTGATTACTTTTTTTGACGGAACTTCTTGGGTCAGATATTCGTTTTGTTTCATAACCAAACGATGCATTTTCAAACTGCCTCCAGGGGAAGCTTGCTACAGTTTCATGACGTCATAAAAGTAAAACCGCTAGCATGACCGAAGGAAAAGAGTGACATTCAGTATTTAAGGACATGCCCGGGCAGCTGGCTGACCTGACCTCACTCCGGAATAACAGGATGCACCTGGAAGGGGACATGCCAGCAGGGACAGAGGGTTGAAAGAGTGACCCAGCCTGTCCCAAGATGAAGCAGAAACAGTCCGGCCCTGAAGCTGCGCACACCTTCCCTCTCCTCACGTAGAAGCTGACGCCGTCTTCGCCACAAGTTACCAATTCTACTATGTCAGTTTTACAATAAAGCTGTTAAACAGATACTGAGTTTTCCTCTGGACCTGCCAGATAATATGGTGGTTTCTTGTATAATTGAATGAGAGACCATTATAGTTGGTGTTCAGGGTGGTAGAACTCACATTCCTGCCTCCGCTCAAGAATCATCAGCAGCCTACAGGACACCGTATGTACGTACACAAGGGTCATATTCCTTTTTCCGTGTCCCCCCCATTTGTGTGCTACGAGCCAGTCATTCTCTTATATGTACAAGTGCTTAGGTCCGTAGGGAAACGGAGAGGTCGTGTTGTGCAAGTAAACGGGGAATTACTGCGAGTATTTTTCTTCTCTTTTTATCCAATAACACAGTTGCGGTATTTCATTTTAAAGTAATTTTGGCGAACTGTTAAGATTTTCTGTTTCTTCTAATTCTCTGATTAGCTCTCCTCCATCTAAAAACAATCATGCAAAGAAGTCGATTGTCGTGAAGGCTCTGCAGACTTCGCTAGGTTTCTCCCCTAAGGCCTCGGACTGATCATACTTCTCGCTCACCTTCTCGCTCACCTTCTCCTTCACCATCTACTTTTGATTCTCCAACTCTACCCCCCTCCTCCGGCTTCACTCTTGTTACGGCTGCATCAACCATGGGTCCCGGCATAGCTCCTACGATGTACAATGTAGCGTCAAAATTCTCAGGCTCAAACGTCTGTTGACCAATTCTTCGCGGATGTGGAAGACAGTAATCCATTCTGGGGTTAGGCGGGAGTCTGAGCATTTTGCGACATCATGCCTCGTGGCGGCCAGAATGCGCCTTAACCACGAAATTCCCAGAGTGACGGAAGGCCTTGATTCTTTTAACCATTTGCCGGATGATCAAAAGTCGTATGGAATGTTAAAGAGTATTTTCACTTCAACATTCTCGAGGCAAACGGATAATCATTTACGACTGGTAGAGTTGTTAAAGGTCAAACCTACCTCATTTTCAAAAGATGAAGTGAAGCTCATGCAGTGGGCGCAGTCTATCCTGGGCTCAGACGCGTCGGTGTGCCTGAAGCAATGCGTTACACAGCACATCGCACGCATCAGTTCTTGAACATTTTGCAAAAGCGTGGTTAGTCTCTTCTATCTCTCCAGCTGTGCGCAAACGAGTTTGGGATAAAGTTGACAGTGCTTCATTCAATAAGCTTCCTGAAGTCCTCGCAAATGAGATGTCAGATAAAGGTGGAAATGTACAGGTGGTTACGAATGTTGTCAGATCAAAGAAAAACAAGGGTAGTAATTATAAATATAACTCGGGGCGGAGTGAACCGCCGGTGCGGACGAAAACAGGAAATAGACGTGCTTCGCCTGCGCCTGCGTACTGATGCGTGGAGCAAACCCCCCCCCCCCCCCTCCCTCACCCTCGCGTGCGCATCCGGAGCCTCCCTATGGAGCACAGTACTTTGTAGCGCCTTCGCCCTCGGTAGCTGCTCGTAAAGTCCCACGACCATGCGTGGCTAACTGGGCACCGAAACCTGAGCAGTGTCGTAGATGCTTGAGGAGGCATCGTCCATCTGGGTGCTCTGCTAAACAGTTCTGTCCATATTGTAACAGGCAGGGTCACGCATTTAAATGAGTATGTGGTTCCCGGATCAGGTGGCGATCACCCTTAAGTTTATCGCGAAGATGAACAAGGAAGGAGCTTATAATAAGCGAGTGGTTAATCATTTAGAGGAAGAGATAACGCAACAACATCGCCCCCCCCCCCCCCCGTCTCTCCTCCACCTCCCTCACATTCCTTGACTTCTACGATTCCTTCTAGGTCTCGTTCTATTCGTCATGGAATTACTTCATTTCAGCATGCTACAGGTACTTCGCGCACACATTTCGCTGCCACATCTCATACATCCCGCTCATCAAAGCATAACATGTGGATTGACAAAAATAGTCTGGCGCACTTAGTGGTGTGGTATTCTAGTAATTCTGCCCTTCCATGACGATTAATGTGACGGCCTCGGCAGGTAAATATGGCACATGTTTGGTCCTCCCTGAAAATTGTAGAGTAAAGGGGACACGTTCTTCCCTCTGCATACCTTGAGGGATGGGAGTGTACAAGTCCATGTGATGAACTTCACACCTGCCCCCTTGTCTTTCGATAGTGGTGTTAGGTTAATAGACTGAGGTTACAGATCTCCTGATAGCTGAATTTGAACTGCCAGCATCAGCCTTCTTTGGCGCCGTTTCTTCCACGTCTCCCGATTCAGCTGACCCATTCACTGCAGCATCAGCAAAGGCTTTGCAGGGTCCATTCGCATTTAGCGAGGGTAAGGAGATTTTAGGAAAGTTGTTAAATCAATTCCCCGACATTTTACCGACCAAAGACCGTCCATTAGGCAGAACGCATATGGTAGAACACTTACTCTAGAGCCTGGGACTAAGCCGGTGTATATTCGGCATACAAGATCCAGATTCTAGAGGAGGAAGTGCGCGGTATGCTGCAACAAGGACTAATCCGACCATCGACTAGCCCGTGGTCAGCGCTGATGCTGCTGGTGCCGAAGCGTCAGCATGGCTTTCGTCCCATCTGTGATTTCGGCATCTGAATAAGGTGACCATTCAGTCACCTTTTCCCATCCCTAACCTTCGCCAGCTCTTGCAAGACATTGGTGGAGAGAGTAAGGTCATCTCCTCGATTGATCTGGCGAAAGGTTTCCTTCAGGTCCCCCTGGCAGAAGATAGCCGACCATACACTGCATTCTCGACAATGTGTCACCTATGGGTCTCAGGAACTCTCCTCTGACGTTTAGGCGTCTTATGGCTCTCGTCCTGCAGGGTTTAGTTAATGATCAGGTGCTAGTCTATTTAGACATTTTGGTTTGTTCACCTTTGATCAAGGACCATGAGGCGCGGTTGCGCAGTGTTTTTCAGCGACTTTCGGAAGCGGGTTTGACAATTAATTCGGCCAAGTGCATGTTCTTCCAGTCGCGTTTAGATTTCCTCGGTCATTCAGTTAGTGCTGCAGGTATTGCCCCTAACGAGGCCAAGGTTAAGTCCGTCAGTATGTTCCCCATTCCTTCTGATGTAACAGGTAAAGTCGTTCCTGGGGTAGCAGGTTTTTTATAGACCGTTCATTAAGGATTATGGAAGGATCGCTGCACCGCTGACACATCTCCTCAAGAAAGATGTCCCCTGGCGCTGGGGCGACGAGCAGGTCAGCGCATTTTCAAGGTTAAAATATTGTTTATCGCACGCTCCCGTTCTTGCACTTCCAAGGTTTGACCTCCCCTTCATTCTCCATACAGACGCATCGAATGTTGGGCTAGGGGCTGTTTTAATGCAGGAATATGAAGGGAATCTGCATCCTATCGGGTTTGCTAGTAGGGTTCTCACTAGTGCAGAGAAGAATTACTCAGTCACCGATAGGGAAATGTTAGCGATTGTTTGGGCTCTAAGTACTTCAGGGATATTATACTGGGGTACAAGGTCATGGTTCACACAGACCACATGCCGCTCACGTCGCTTAATGGCAATGATCCTTATGGTCGTAGGGCACATTATCAGGATATCCTGGGCGAATTCGATGTGACCTTTGTGTATATTCAGGGCCGCGAAAATGTCGCCGCCGACACGTTGTCACGCGCGCCAATCGAGTCCTCGCAATCTTTGAGGCGGGACGGCGCTGCCGATTTCCCCCCTTCATTTAGCTTGCCTACGTCAGCGGTTGTGAGTAGTGCTTCACAGGTTCCTCCCTTGGAGCAACTAAATAAAGACGAGATATATGCTGCCCAGCGTGCCGACGAAAGCTACGGCCAGATCATTGATGCCTTATCCAAGGGCACGGCAGTGCCGAAGTTTAAAGGGTTGCCGGTTAAATAATTTTTTCTTGACACGGGACTTATTTCGGAGATCCCAGCCGAAGCGAATTACGGGTCGCAGGCGGATCGTCCGACAAGCCTTCGTGGTGCCGGAAAGTTTAGTGCCGCGTGTATTGTGGTATGCTCACGAGTCCCGTGAAGAAGCGCATTGACGTTCACAAGGCAGTGCAGTTGACCCGCAACCGATTCTTTTTTCTGCGGTTAGCAGCGAGGGTAGGGAAACACGTCAAATCTTGCAAGATGTGTCCTTTGTACAAGGGTCACACAAGCGATCCCGTGCCTGCACTAAAGTTCGATATTCCGGATTTTCCTTGGTAAAAGGGGTCATGTGACACTTTGTCGGGGTTCTCCACATCACGGTCTGGCCTTGTGTTCGTGGACAATTTTTCTCGCTATTGCGAGTTGGTGGCGGTTCCATCAAAAGCTGCTGTGCACGTCACGAAAGCATTTCATGACGTAATTTGTTGCCGCCACGGTGGTCCACAATATTTATGCTCGGATAACGGTACCGAGTTTGTAAATCAGGTGTTAGCCAGTCTGACACAGCAGCTAAATGTGATGCATGTGAACGTTTTGCCGTTCCGTCCGCAGGCTAATGTTATCACGGAACGTTTAAATAGATCAATTCTCACCATTTTGCGTCAATTGGTGGACGACAGCAAGGACGATTGGGACGTTTCTCCTCCCCACCGTCCAGTCGGCCATCAATTCTACTTATCACTCTTCACTGGGCGATAGCCCACACTTTCTTCTTACGGGGCAAGACAAGCGGTTGCCATACGAACTCCTGGAGATGAAACCGCGTCCCCTCTATGCAGATAACTATGCTGATTATCTGGTTTCTCGACAGCAGCGAGCGTTTCAGCAAGCCAAGGCGTTCCAGACCAGGTCACGTGACAATAATGGAGTACCAGCATAAGATCGCTCGTGCAAAGACTATCGGGGTTGGTTCATTGGTATTTAGGAAAGCTCATGTTAATGGTACTATTCGGCCTAAGCTTAGTCCGTTATTTGTGGGTCCCTACAGAGTTGTAGCAGTAAAGAACAACAAGGCAGAGTGCAAGTCTGTCGCTGATGGCTCTGTGCAGTGGTTCCATTTTGACGTCTTGAAGCTGGCTTATCAGTATTATCAGTGCCAGGAATTATAGGGGGTCCTCTCGCCGTCATTCTTGCTTTAGACATATCATCCCATTACATCAGTCCTCAAGAGCCCGCGAGTTATTCAAGCTTAGGTGTTATTCCCGTAGAGTTATGTTGACTATTGGTTATCTTGGTGATGCAAGGTCATTTACCTTGCTAGCTTGGTGCCTCATCAGCTACAGTTGCATACGTTACCTGCATCTCTCCTCTGATGATCATTATCATCCCTTTCATATAGGTTCTTTTGTAGCTGGCTCTTGTGTTATATTTTCCATGCAGAGTGGAGTGATATCTGGCTCTCCCTTCCAGGATGCTGTCGTCCATATTCTTTATGGCACCCAGGGACGAACCTGGGGCTATTTCGAGGACCTTGGGAAGGTCTATCCTATAATAAGCCATGAGGAGGCCCGGTTCTCGGTATTGCCACTACACAACGCTTCGAAGCTCATGCTATACCACAGGGATCAGCTACTCTGTGGAAATCTTACCATCGATCCTTCTCTTGACACATGACATTCGCCTATTCGATCGCATCTTATCCTCGACAATTGCAGAGTTGAATTCTTTCGTAGGGCCTCTCGAATCTACGCGTAGGACCCGGCGAGGATTATTCACCTTTGTTGGCAACATTGCACATGGACTTTTCGGAGTTGTGGATGACGACACTTACATCTGAACTCAAGAATTATAGGGATAGCTTATCGCATGTAGTTCAGTTTCGACGGCGCTCACGCTGTCAACACGCTCGAGCACAATGTTCAGGAATTAGCCTCCGAATTTAATATTGTGCGAAATAAAGTCGGTCAGGTTGTAGGTACAATGAACAAAGTGTCTCATCTTACCTCTTTAACCTTAACTGTTTTTTCCTACCAGAGCACGGTGAACAAGATTATACAGCAAGTAACTAGTTTGGCATCGGCCCTCATTCGTGCGGCGCACGGAGAGGTGTCGCTTAACCTGATATCGCCTGCCGACATGGGCGCGGTACTTCAGAGAGTATATTCCTTTTCTGTCAAGACTCTTCCCTTTAAAGCAACGCACTCGGTTTAACGCTAGCCTGAGGTCTTTCCTCACTGCCTCAGGGCTGCCCGTTATCGTTCCAGTGCATCCTTCTATCTTTAGGGCGTACCGCATACACTCCTTCCCACACAAAACTCGCATTACATGATTCACGTGCCTCACACATTTATTCTAAGAGAATTAGGAGGACATGGCCTATCTTTCCCTTCCTCTGACTTCTTAGACTTCGAGGCCTAACGGACACATTCGTGTGCTTTTCTTCACCTCTACCTTCATCTCTTCAGACTCCATCTTGTGCTTGTGCTTTTGTTTCCAAAGGGCTGATCACCTCCCTCTGTTCCTTCAAGGAGGCGAGGTACCAGCTCTCGCCTTTCATGCTCAGCCTTTCGCAGGTGACACTGATCTATTTCTATCAGTCAACGGTCGCCACAATTGCTTGCGAGGAGCTTCAGCCAGATAGGTTGTTGCAGGGAACCTTTGTCCTGCCTCATCATTGCAGGTTAGGTTCCCTGTCATTACAGGTTCCGGCCATCAAGTCCTTCGTCACGGACGTCGCTGCAGATCCTATAGCGATTAGGCCTGCGCTCCTGACCTTGCCGACACTCAACGTCACGATCCCGGAGTTGCATCTCAGGGGCGTTAGTAAGGTTCAGGACGCGGACGTGGGGTTGATGTCGAGATTCCATGTAGACTTTATCTACCCTATTTGTCACCTTGGCAGGTGTGTTGCTCCTCTTATTAGTGTTTGGGGTGGGGGTGTGCTACACGAAGGCATATCGGATGCATAAGGATGAGGAACGTATTAGCAGTAAGTCTGTCGAGCGCGCTTCCTCCTGCCCCCCCCCTCCCCACCCCCCGTATGATGGACCTATCCTTGTACATCAGTGTCCATAGTGCACCGATATTTAGTGCATATAGCTTATTTTCTCCTCTATCCCTTTATCGGAATGTTCAAGGTTCAAGTAGATCCTTGCGGATTGCCTTGATCATCCCACTGCTTAGGAAAAAAAAAAAAAAAAGTTGTGCCGTTTCTTACAGGATTGTAGGAGGTTATTTATGCCTATATTAGAAGTTAATTTACTACCATTAAGTAAATTCATAGGGTTTTACATTTTTCAAAAGCAATGAACATTCTTACGGTTATAGAAAAAAAAAAAAGTTATTCTAGGGGCAGACCTATGGATGTACTTGGGCGTAGTATGACCGTGAGGGAAGGGGGAGCAAAGCCTTAGGGAGGGGTAAATGCTTCCCAACCACCAATGGACGCGCTTTTAAGAAGATGGTTACCCGTCTTGCAAATTTAAAGAAGTTAGCCCAGTAAGAAGGGAACATACGGAGAGATTTATCAAAGAAAACCAAAAAGATAGCAGGGATAACTAATCTAAACAAAACAAGACCTTTTGGAATTGCATATTCAGATTACTCTGATATTTTCAAGTAATCTGTTGTCGCAAGGCCAAAACTTATTACACACCTTCACCAGTGTCTCGCCGTCTGCGTCTTTTACGGTTTACAATCTCGGAACCACCCTGAGATTGGTCACCTGCCAGGACCGATCCGTCACTGGCTTCGTCGCTCTCAGAATTATCCTGGGACTCATCGCTCGCGGGAACAGATTCCTCCTCGTCTTCATCGCTCGCCCCATCTTCATTCAGAGGGGGAAATGAGGCGTCAAATTAAATAAAAACGGACAAGCTTCTTGTAGTCAAAAGTGGTCTGTAAAAAAAAAAAAAAAAATTGGGCGTGGAGAGATGTAGAGAGATGTAGAGAGATGTAGAGAGATGTAGAGAGATGTAGAGAGATGTAGAGAGATGTAGAGAGATGTAGAGAGATGTAGAGAGATGTAGAGAGATGTAGAGAGATGTAGAGAGATGTAGAGAGATGTAGAGAGATGTAGAGAGATGTAGAGAGATGTAGAGAGATGTAGAGAGATGTAGAGAGATGTAGAGAGATGTAGAGAGATGTAGAGAGATGTAGAGAGATGTAGAGAGATGTAGAGAGAGAGAGAGAGATGTAGAGAGAGAGAGAGATGTAGAGAGAGAGAGAGAGAGAGATGTAGAGAGAGAGAGAGAGAGAGATGTAGAGAGAGAGAGAGAGAGAGATGTAGAGAGAGAGAGAGAGAGAGATGTAGAGAGAGAGAGAGAGAGAGATGTAGAGAGAGAGAGAGAGAGAGATGTAGAGAGAGAGAGAGAGAGAGATGTAGAGAGAGAGAGAGAGAGAGATGTAGAGAGAGAGAGAGAGAGAGATGTAGAGAGAGAGAGAGAGAGAGATGTAGAGAGAGAGAGAGAGAGAGATGTAGAGAGAGAGAGAGAGAGAGATGTAGAGAGAGAGAGAGAGAGAGATGTAGAGAGAGAGAGAGAGAGAGATGTAGAGAGAGAGAGAGAGAGAGATGTAGAGAGAGAGAGAGATGTAGAGAGAGAGAGAGATGTAGAGAGAGAGAGAGAGATGTAGAGAGAGAGAGACAGATGTAGAGAGAGAGAGAGAGATGTAGAGAGAGAGAGAGAGATGTAGAGAGAGAGAGAGAGATGTAGAGAGAGAGAGAGAGATGTAGAGAGAGAGAGAGAGATGTAGAGAGAGAGAGAGAGATGTAGAGAGAGAGAGAGAGATGTAGAGAGAGAGAGACAGATGTAGAGAGAGAGAGACAGATGTAGAGAGAGAGAGACAGATGTAGAGAGAGAGAGAGAGATGTAGAGAGAGAGAGAGATGTAGAGAGAGAGAGAGAGAGATGTAGAGAGAGAGAGAGAGATGTAGAGAGAGAGAGAGAGATGTAGAGAGAGAGAGAGAGATGTAGAGAGAGAGAGAGAGATGTAGAGACAGAGAGACAGATGTAGAGAGAGAGAGAGAGATGTAGAGAGAGAGAGAGAGATGTAGAGAGAGAGAGAGAGATGTAGAGAGAGAGAGAGAGATGTAGAGAGAGAGAGAGAGATGTAGAGAGAGAGAGAGAGATGTAGAGAGAGAGAGA
Source organism: Penaeus chinensis (assembly GCF_019202785.1). Classification (NCBI taxonomy): domain Eukaryota; kingdom Metazoa; phylum Arthropoda; class Malacostraca; order Decapoda; family Penaeidae; genus Penaeus; species Penaeus chinensis. The sequence goes on along the minus strand of NC_061822.1, from coordinate 44,814,399 downwards.
GAGATGTAGAGAGAGAGAGAGAGATGTAGAGAGAGAGAGAGAGATGTAGAGAGAGAGAGAGAGATGTAGAGAGAGAGAGAGAGATGTAGAGAGAGAGAGACAGATGTAGAGAGAGAGAGACAGATGTAGAGAGAGAGAGAGAGATGTAGAGAGAGAGAGAGAGATGTAGAGAGAGAGAGAGAGATGTAGAGAGAGAGAGACAGATGTAGAGAGAGAGAGAGAGATGTAGAGAGAGAGAGAGATGTAGAGAGAGAGAGAGAGATGTAGAGAGAGAGAGAGAGATGTAGAGAGAGAGAGAGAGATGTAGAGAGAGAGAGAGAGAGGTAGAGAGAGAGAGAGAGAGGTAGAGAGAGAGAGAGAGAGGTAGAGAGAGAGAGAGGTAGAGAGAGAGAGAGGTAGAGAGAGAGAGAGGTAGAGAGAGAGAGAGGTAGAGAGAGAGAGAGGTAGAGAGAGAGAGAGGTAGAGAGAGAGAGAGGTAGAGAGAGAGAGAGGTAGAGAGAGAGAGAGGTAGAGAGAGAGAGATGTAGAGAGAGAGAGATGTAGAGAGAGAGAGATGTAGAGAGAGAGAGAGAGAGAAGTAATTTTATTTCCAAATAATAAAACAAAGAAAATATTGCAACTGCCAATGAACTAGAATGTAACATACTTAAAAGGTAGATATGAGAATTCCACAAAAAACAAGTGATTGATCCCAGGTACAACACCGGGACGCTAATTGCATCTGGATGTGGACGTGGCCAGTCTTTCCCCATTAGCGTAGCATTAAGCCTAACTGCGCTTACCTACAATGGGCCAGGGATCCAAACGAGCACAAAAAGAACTCTTACGTACGTGTATACGAGGATAATCTGAAGCGGAAGAGATTAAATAAAAGGTTCTTTTTACTCTCCTCATCTTCGGTGGCGATCTGGAGAAAACTCGTCTCGCCGCTCGGCATGATGAAATTATCTAGAAAAAGAAATTATATGTATAACATGCTTCAGAATTATAATGTCGAAGGCACTACCACTTTCAGAACTCCCTCCAAAGGAAAATTTATGGATCGGAAAACTAAGGCTCAAGAAACGTGCAGCAACATCCATGCAAAATATGGACTTAAAATTTGTTGCAGAAGCCAAAACAAAGATTCTTTAAAGCCACTTCCATGAGAATGAAAAAAAATATCTACACAAGCGTTCATCAATAGATCACTTAACTTACAGTTGTGATCTGCAGGAATGCTGGCCTAAATGGGTAGAAATAACATTAAAACGATGCTATTAACACAAAGGCAACCCCGATCCTCAATCATTAACTGGTCGTCAAAATAATTTAAACTGTAGACTAACAGAGAGGGGACTATTTTATCAAGCATTTACAACTTTTTATCCGTGATACATTAACATTCGACAAATAGCACCTTCGCAATTTAGAAATGTAAAAGCCCGAATACACTCGTGGAATGTTAAACCTGGCACTTACGAAGAGACATTTAATTTTCGGTAGGCTTAAACCTTTATGGAACTAATAATTACGTGTACGTTTTTTTTTACCCGATTTTCTCGCACGTGATCTTTACATCTTACCCGGAGAGAAAGATTTCGTCCTCCAAATCCGGGCTCCTAGATAATCTGGCAGAAACGCACGACTGCACCTTTCTAATGTAAACAATGCAAGCGATATACTTTTGTGCAGTCATCTGCCTGCCACTTAGAGTTGCACAGCTCCCGTGCAAGCACCTTATTTTCTAATACCCGGGATAAATTAAATATTAAAAAAGAACCTGACAAATCGCGAATGCTATCCAATTAAAAAGAAAATGATCAGCAAGCCCGTCATATGCCTTGGTGACCGAACAGTAGTGAATAGTAGGCCTAGAAACTAAACGAAAGAGTCTTGAACGACTGTCTAGCTGACAAGACAAACCAGCTCTTTCAAATTTGAGAAAAATTTGAAAAGCATTTTCTGCATATACATTTCCCCATTCCCAAGAAAGCAAACAAATGAATTACTAAAATCCGCATTCAGCGCAATAGGGATTACCTTTATACTCTTCTTCGAATTTTCTGACGAAGTCGAACAGGGCTGTAATGACGACATGCGACTGACAGCAGGCGAAGGTCGCTGTCTCGCCAATGGTACCACAATCGTACTAAGGAGACGTCAATTTATTAGTGAAGTTTTGAATTTTAGTTATTTTATAACGACATTCTGCTCAAAGTCCATAAAAATGAGTAATCAAAGTCCTACCCTCGCGTTCTGCACTCCGAATAACGCCATCTCGACCATTGAGTAAGTGATGAACGTGTGCGGACACAGCACGGCGGGGACGCAGAAGCTCATATCCGGACAGAGGCGCTTCGGCTCCTCGACAGGGAGGTCGGGTTCCACCGCCGCGTCGAGGGTGACCGGGACCGTGCCGTAGCCGGGCCAGGGAACGACGTCGAAGACGGAATCGTTTGCGTCTTCGGTCTGGTGTGGTGTGTGTGTGTGTGTGTGTGGGGGGGGGGGGATATTTATTTTGGATTTGTAACGAAAAAAAAAAAAATGGTCTCTAATCTGTTAGATATAAGATTTACACGATAAAGGATTGTACGAGAAAATAAGAGGCATGATAAACAAACATGGACAGTAAACACTATTTTCTGATATACGATAAAAAAAATAAAAAGACGTGCGGTGATTTATGCATCTCAGATTACTAGGACTCCCTAAATACTTTTCCCTAGAGTTGGTGATGGGCGCAGCGGCAAGATAAAAGGCCAGTAAATGACGTCTGCTACATCTATATATATCCATGAGAAAAAAAAAGGAGTAATCCAAATCACCTGGCCGTAGAACCAATGCTCAATGGTCGGCTCGAAGGCTTCAGGCAACAGTTCTGTCGTGTTGCAGCAGATATGGTCCTCGCTGTCGACAGTCATCCCACACATGTACTGAAAGAAAAATATTGCAAGGCCAAACTCGAACCATAGCTTACTAATGTCCAAAATCGCATATTAAACCTCCCAATACTTGTTTTAATTCCATTTGCGTCTCACCCTAATGCCAGTAGAAGGCGACTGACGAAAGCGGTTTTCCCCTTGGCACATGTGCCCGGGAACGCATGTGTACGTGGCAGGACACGCGTACCGCACCTTCATCGCCGTGCATGCGGGCCAGAGAACCACGGCCGCCACGAAGAACAGCAGCATGGGCTGGAAAGGGAGTTCTGAGTATTATTTCTCGTTTAGCTTTTTAAATCTAGAAAATCAAGCTTTGTTGGAGAGAGCTTGTGGTTTACATGAATATTGTCGCCGAATCTGATTTATTTAAATTGCATCAGGAACTTATGGTAGCCGAATGAATTCTGCCCAACCTAGGAAAACTAATTTCATCATACCGCCTCTCTCGCGGAGAAAACGCCCCATTCACAAAACACCAATCAATCACCTCATCACGAGCTTCTATTGTACTCTGATCACCGGCATAATACACTAACCAATTATGAGAGAAGCGAGAGCGAGGCGAGGTTGTAGCCCTTCCCCCCGAAGGCGATTTCTAAGGCCTGTCGTGATGGTTGAGAATTCCCCTGCTATATAATCGCAAGAAAAAATATTGTGTGAAGTGATTTATGGGAGGCGCTCTTGTTCATGCGATGGGATATTAGGAATGTCTCAAATTGATTCAAGAGCAGCAAGATAAACAATTGTTTGAAACTTGGAAACAAGAGAGAATGTTTTCGTGTTATAAAAATGTGGAATTAAGTTAAAACTATCTTAACATTTCCTGCGCAACCTAACAAGAAACAAGGCTTTATTACATTTTCGAGAGGGATAGGAGTTATTTTTTCTTACTGCGGGAATATGTCCAAGACCCAATATCAGTCGAATAATCCGAAATTCACGATGGCGACTAAACAATACCAAAGGCTTCAATACTATAACCATTTCCCGCGGCCTCGGACACAGCGCGCCTCCTGCGACCGCCAAACAGATTTACGAGTTGGGAGAAGTGAACTTGCTTGCGCTCTAGCGAGGGCATCAGGCTACGTTTTACATGCTAGATAAAATTAGAATGCGTTGGAAATTTATGCGTATCCACATGGTCCTTTTGTGGGGTTTGAATCGAGTCACCGCGGTTTCGAAGACAAAAAAGGGGGAGGTTGGCATTATATTTGAATACACAAATGCCGCGGAGGGAGAGGAGTGGGCGGTAACAATCTATTCTGCTACACGAGCAATGAAAAATTAAAAACTCCTGATAAGTAAAAGAATAATTAAGAACACCGCTGTACACGAGACGCGGAAAGGGCTGACAAACAGCAGGCCGATAAGCAATAGGTAGCAGCAGGGAACAAGGCGTAGGGTGAACAGGGTGAGGAACGAGGGTGAGGAAGGAAAGCAGGCAGGACAACCGTCACCCCCCCCCCCCTCCTCCCCCAGCAGCGAGTTGAGCCCCGTGGCCCCACACCGCGTCCATTCCGCTACCCTACCCACGTTTTTTTTTTTTTCTTCAAGAAGAGATTCTTCTTTCCATTCATTAATTTCGAAAACAATGTATTTTGTGGCCACTACTGACCATCTGCGAAAAGGCAACTGGCGTTCGAAAGGAGCTTTTAATTACCGCGCGCACACAGAACAGCAAATTAAGAGTATTGGGTTCTTTAAGGTGGTGTGCCGACCGAGCTTCGTTTCGAAAGGTCGGCGTTTCTTGATTAATCATTGCTGTGCACACTGATTCAGACTTATTGTCCATAAAATCCTCAAGTTACGCGAGAATAATATAGAATACTATCAAAAGTTACTGAACTATATATCAAAACTTGATTATTCATACTACCGAGAACATGTTCATCCATACAACTCGCCCAATCTGGAACAAGCAGGCTATATACATTTTAAACGGAAAATAGGAATTGTATCCGTGTTCTCGATAAGTCCATCCTAAAACATGGTAGTACCACCCGGCCGGCTTTTCCCGAGAGCTTCAACAGTAAACAGAACGCAACAGAATCCAGCGCGAAACAGAGGAAGCGGGACCGCGGGGCCTGAAGCGCTCGCTCGCCCAGCACATGTCTCGATCCCACGCGTTTAATTTAGATTTAGATATCATGGGCCATGTCCGAGCTAAACGTGGAGCGGCTTAGAGCACATTTTGCAGCGGAAGGACCCGGCGATCAGAATGGCCAACGCGGAAAAATCCTATTACAGATTAGGTATAGAGAGGGAGAGGGAAGGAATACTGTGACGCTCAAAATTTATTGGAAGGCGGATGCTAATATCACAAACAATGGAAGGTGTCACTGAAAAAATGTAAATTAAGAAATATGGTAGCTACAGTGCAGTCGAGTTCGGGGGTTAACACACAAGAATTACGAAACCCGATACTTAACGCCTCACAAATTTAACTCCAAGATGCCCACCGGTACGAAACCAGTAGCCGCGACAGGTAGGTGGTGGGAGTGGTACCGATGGGCGTCCCCGGTCCGTCCAGGCAACACCTTGGCTGACCCCCACCCCCGAGCCGAGATCCCCTACGTCCCCAGCCACTCCATCTATCTCCCTTCCCTTTCTCCCTTTTCGCCCCCATCATTCCTCCGTTTTGAATCTCCCGCCTACCTATTCCACCCCCCCTTTCCCCCAAAAAGCCCCCGGCAACCCCCACCCCGCCGGCACAAGCACCGCCGCCGCCACGCCCCGCGCCCGCCCAGCCCGAGTCATCACCGCCTTAATTACTAGCTTCAGTAATTAGACATTACCGAGGCGGCTTCTCTTGACCGCTCTTTGACAATGCGCGAACGCTGGCCCGAAATATTAAAAATACAAGGTGACAAGACCTTAGCCTCAGTGGACGAAAACGTAGGGAGGGACGAAAACGTAGGGAGGAGGGACAAATAGGAATGGAAGCAGAGAAAAAGAAAAGGCAAAGAGGAGGAAAACAAAGGACATTTTAATCCCTGGCCGTGATTCGGGGCGGGCTGGCTACTTGACACTTTAGAAATCGATATTTTATGTTCTCCCTTTTTGTGGTGTAATTGTAGTGCGGGGCAAACACGCAAGAGTCGTTATAGGTTGGGAAAGGAGCAGAGTAGAAGAGTACATTGTATATGTATGGATTAACTTTATACATGTTCATGCTAAAACCTTGTAGTAAAGTGTCAGTCATTTTAACACGAAGAATACGACAAGACAGCATACGGATATCTATCTTCACATGCAACACACGAGACAAAAGTACCTTGAAACTTTCGTATTTACACCCCATACTGCATTTAGTTTGCAAGATAATTTCCCTGTAAA
>NC_061822.1:44793139-44795639 GCF_019202785.1 Penaeus chinensis | reverse complement strand
GAAGCAGAAGAAGAGGAAGAAAAAGAAATGGAACGAAATCTTAAAAGTTATAAAGGGGGGAGGGGGTGAATTTTCATCATAGGAGGCTTTTGTCTGTTTGTTGACTTGTTAGGGATAAGATATGTACAAAAACAAAACAAAAAAAAAAACGTTAATAATTACCAAGAGGCAATTCTTTCATGAATAAACGACACTAGTAAGTAATTCAAATTTATTTCACCTCTACAAGCAAAGAGCATAATTGTAATAATCAAGCTGTAAGTGGATAATTTGTCGTAAGAGAAATAAGCAAAAATTATTCTCGAATTATCCGCGATAAAAAGTGTCATTGCAAGGAAGATAATTTACCCGAGTTCTTGTTTTCAGTCATTAAGCGGTCTCTTCACCGAATGGCGATTTGATGTGTCACGCTCACTTCTACGTAAACACGCACATGTAAAGCCACATACATATGTATGAACGCACACACATGTAAACACGCACACGGAAAGCCACATATACACATGTGAACACACACACGGAAAGCCACATACACACATTTACACACACACACGGAAAGCCACATACACACATTTACACACACACACACACAAACACACACACACACACACACACACACACACACACACACACACACACACACACACACACACACACACACACACACATACACACACACACACACACACACACACACACACACACACACACACACACATACACACAACTGAAAAATACCCTCACATAAACAAACAAACATACACATATCTCTAAGATCAACGCTTAAATCATAATCACATTCCACACGCAAACGATAAATCAAAACGCAAAGACAAAGAACCTGATAAAGCAAGGGAGAGACAAAAAAAACAACAACAAAAAAACAGACACAACACAGCATATAAAGTGAGCTCTAGTCTACTAATTAATTCGCAATTTCTTTCAACAAAAGCAAGTAATGTTCCTCTTTTTCTCCGGACAATGTACGTGACTCGAGCGCACAAGCACACCTATGCATGGAGTCACATACGCACATGCACACATACACACGTACACACACACACACACACACACACACACACACACACACACACACACACACACACACACACTCTCTCTCTCTCTCTCTCTCTCTCTCTCTCTCTCTCTCTCTCTCTCTCTCTCTCTCTCTCTCTCTCTCTCTCTCTCTGTCTCAACTCTCTCATCTCTCTTTTCTCCCTCCCTCCCTCCCCCCTTTCCTCCGTCCCTCCCTTCTTCCTCCCTCCCTCCCCCCTTTGCTCCGTCCCTCCTTCCCTCCTTCCTCCCTCCCTTCCTCCCTCCTTCCTTCCTTCTTTCCATCACTCCCTCTCCCTCTCCTTCTCCCCCCCCCTCCCTCACCCCCTTATCTCTCTCTCTTCCTCTCTCTCCCCCTTTTCCTTCTCTCTCTCCTCTCCCCCCACCCCCTCTCTCTCTCTCTTCTCTCCCTTCTCCCTCCCTCCCTCACTCCCTTTGCCTCCCTCTCCCTCACACACCCAACAGTGACTAAGCACAATCCCAATCGAATGAAGCGAAACGCGAAGTTCAATTAGCGGTCATGTTTTTATTTTTCGCCGAACAACTAGAACGAAAAGCTAATCAGAAGCAATTAAAGCCTTAACAACGAGACGTGACAAATGAGCGTCGGTTGCGTTAACGTTGCGTTCACTGGCGTTCGTTAACAATTCGTTCGTTTATTATTTTCTGAGACGCCGCTCTGAGAACCTTGGCGGATTGAGCGGAGAGGAAGGGAGGGAGACAGGGTAGGAGGAGAGAAAGAGAGGGGAGGAGGAATGAGAGGAGAGGAAGAGAGGAAGGGAGGAGGGGAGAGGGAGAGAGAAGAGGATTGAGAGGAGGGGAGGAGAAATAGGGAGGGGAAGAGGAATGAGAGGAGAGGAAGAGAGGCAGGGAGGAGGGGAGAGGAAGAGAGAAGAGGATTGAGAGGGCAGGAGGAGAGAAAGAGAGGGGAGGAGGAATGAGAGGAGAGGAAGAGGGGAAGGGAGGAGGGGAGAGGAAGAGAGAAGAGGAAGATTGAGAAGAGGGAAGGAGAAGGAGAGAGGAGAGGAGGAAAGGAGGGGAAAAGAGAGTAGGGGGAAGGAAGAAGGAGAGGAGGGAAGGAGAAGAAGAGAGAAAGCGGGAGGATGAGGAATGAGAGGATGGGAGAAGAAGAAAAGAGGAGAGGAGGGAAGTGGAGGAAGAGAAAAATAGAGGAGAGGAGAGGAAGGAAATAGAGGAGGAGGAGAAGAGTGGAAGAAAGGGGAGAAGAGGAAGAACGAGGGAGAAAAAACGGACTAACAGAAGAAGAAGAGTGGAGGAAGGAGGGGAGAGAAGTTAAGGAAGAAGATGGGAAGGGAAAGGAAACCGAGGAGAGAGGAAGAGAGCAAGAAGGAGAGAAGGTGAGATTGAGGGATAAAGGGGAAAGGACTGGAGAGGGAAGAAAGGAAAGATTGAGAGAAAGATGGGGATGAAGATGGATGGAAGAACA
>NC_061822.1:44783139-44785639 GCF_019202785.1 Penaeus chinensis | reverse complement strand
AACACGATGTCAAAATAATGCTTATCCCCGGAAATTATCTTGGAAAATAAGCCAGCTGGGGAGGATCGTTGTTCTATTATATCTCGGAGGATTTACCATTATTAGCATTACTATTATTTGATTTTGTAAAAAAGACGCTTAATAAACATGCTTAATTTGTAACCCCCGTCCCCTAAATATTACCCACAATCCATTAAGCAGCAAAATCGAGTGTTCGGATTATCCAAAATGAACTATAAACAACTTGTCCGATTCCGCTCTTAGCCAAAATGGAATAAAACAAGTAAAGTCGGAGTCACGGGCGCTCATAAATATCCAGTTCTCAGAGCGAGCGAAGTTTAGCGGGGCGAAGGGGACTTTTTTAGCCGGCTCTAGTATTTCCCTTTCAATCCTTTTCAAATTCGCTGAAATAAAGTTTGAAGGAGAGCGAACAGGAGAGGGAGGGAGGGAGGCAGGGAGGGAAGGAGTGAGGGATGTACGGAGGGAGAGAGGGATAGAAAGAAAGAGAGGAGGAGAGAGAAGGAGAGATAGATAGATAGATAGATAGAGATAGATAGAAAGATAGATAGAGAAAGAGAGAGAGAGAGAGAATAAGACAAAGAAGTGGAACAGAAAGGCTGAGGGAGAGGGAGAATGGCATAGTAATTGAGAGCAGTAAAGTGAGTAAGAATGTGAGAGAGGGAGAGAGAAAGAAATTGGAAAGGAAGGAAAGACTGAGAGAGGAAGAATTACTCTGTTGCACAGCCCTTTCTTCTTTGAAACTTCCCCACTCTCTCATCTTCATAACCTCCCTCCTCACCTACCCCACGCACACACATACCATTCATACAATAACTTCACCAAATTCGACAACCCCAGTCGGTCATCACAATCATCTTCAACATCAGCATTACATCAACATCATCAACATCAATAGCATTAACATCAACATTAACACCAACACCAACATCAACATCAACATCAACATCAACATCAACATCAACATCAACATCAACACCAACACCAACACCAACACCAACACCAACACCAACATCAACATCAACATCATCACCAACATCAATACCACCAGCACCACCAACCTCATCAACCTCAGCCTCAACAACCCAGCCCTTACCTCCGCCCTCCTCCACCTCCCTCCCTCGCTCCCCGACCCAGGGCGCTTCGAACCCCGACCTCGGTGTGCGGGTCGACCACCTGTACCACCGCGCAACCAGCTAGACATTTTGATTTCGACATCTTGAGGCATAAATTGGTTTAATGCTAAGCAGATAAGGGCGAAGATGTGTTCCCCGACGGCAGGGACGCACGGAGAACCTGCCTAATTTGTTTGCCGCTTCGACTTGATTGATAGAACAAAGCACGCGTAATAGGGTGACGGTCTAAAATGGGATGCATCAAATTGGTTCAGGTTTCGCTCCCGAGAGGATGGGTTGGGTACGGTCGGTGAGGGTGGGGGTGGGGTAGGGGGAGGGGGCTGGCGGTGGGTCTTGGGGGAGGAGGACGAGCCTGGACCCCTTTTTTTCTTTTTTTTTGGTTGTTTGTCAGTTTGTTTGTTTTCAGCTTCGATTCTTGATTATTGTTAGCTTTTGTCTTGTTTTATGTTTCTCTTCAGATGCTCTTGTCTTTGTATTTTACCGATATAATCAGTTTCCCTCTTTTCTTCTTTCTCTCTCTCTACTTCTGTTATCGTTTGATTGTTTGCCTCTTATCGTTTTCACTCTCTGGTCCCTTTTTCTCCATTTATTTTGTCTCTGTTTATGTTTATCTGCATATATGGTTGTCTATTCTATTTTTTTTCTTTCTTCTTATTTTTCTTTCCCTCCTCCTCCTCCTCCTTTTCCTCCTCTTCCTCTTCATCCTCCCCCTTCTACTCCTCCTCCCCTTCCTCTTCTTCTTCTCCTTTTTTTTCTTGTTCTCCTCCTCATCCACTTCTTTCTTTTTCTTATGTTTGGCTATCTCTTTATCGTCTCTGTCTCTGTCTGTCAGTCTGTCTGTCAGTCTGTCTGTCAGTCTGTCTGTCTGTCTGTCTCTCTATCCCTCTCTCTCTCTCTCTCTCTCTCTCTCTCTCTCTCTCTCTCTCTCTCTCTCTCTCTCTCTCTCTCTCTCTCTCTCTCTCTCTCTCTTTCTCTCCCTCTCTGTGTCTCTCTCCCTCCCCACCCCTTTCTCTTTCTCCCAATCGTCCTCCACCTGCCTAAGGCTAAGGGGAGGACGGGACAGATGCCCATGATAAAAATATTGTCATCCAGTCAGACCAGGTCGACACACGCAATAAATATAGTCGCGATTTTTTTTTTCTCCTCCTCTGTCTCCTTTTTTTCTGGAGTTGTAAATATTCTTGTGACATTTAAGCTGCAGTTGAGTGATTTTGGTATCGGTATCATTTATTTGGCAATTGGTTTATGGCGATGCAATCTCGAATGTCTAGACGCGGATGGCTACCGTTCTGGGCGTCGCCCTCCCTCTGCGTATGTCTCCCCCTCTCCTGATTTCTCTCTCTTTT